>NW_026877384.1:0-21864 GCF_032173495.1 Musca vetustissima | reverse complement strand
GAGGGGGAATTTTTTCATCCCAATCTACGCCATGTTCCCAAAGCTGTTTAAATAATGACTTCGCTACAACAGTTGTTGGCGTTAGCCACCCTAAAGGGTCGTAAAGTCTGGCAGATTCAGACAGAATTTCTCGTTTTGAAAAATATGGTTTGTCTTCGAGATTAACTTTAAAAGAAAACGAGTCAGTGTCAGTATTCCACTGAATGCCAAGAGTCTTTACAATATTGTCATGATCAAAATTGAGAGTTACAGAGGTTTCCCTATGCTCTTCTGGTATTTTGGAAAGTAATTCCTTAGAATTAGTTCTCCATTTTCGGAGATTACAACCAGCTTTTTCTAAAAGAGCACATAAATTTTGGTATAATAGACTTGCTGTTTCTAAAGTGTCTGCGCCAGAAATTATGTCGTCAACATATGAGTCTTCGACTAAAACGTTTGCAGCTTTTGAATAGGTTTGTTTATAGTCATATGCAATTTGTTGCAGAATTCGAATTGCAAGATATGGGGCTGAAGTTGTACCGTAAGTTACGGTATTCAGTTCGTATATTGAAATATCATCGAATGGGCTATTTCGCCATAGAATTTGTTGATATTTTCTATGATTTGGACAGATTTGAATTTGGCGAAACATCTTTTCAATGTCCGCACTAAAAGCTATTTTGTGTCTTCTCCATTTGGTCATAATGCCAGGAAGATCATTTTGAAGAGGGGGTCCAGGAGAGAGTTCTTCATTGAGAGATTTATAATCTGGTAAGTGGCTACTGCCATCAAAAACCACTCTCAATTTTGTAGTAGAACTACTCTCTTTTAGAACGCCATGATGAGGTAGAAAATAAGAATTTGGACGAATGTCTGTTGGATATATACCAATTTTAGTCATGTGTCCTAGAGATTCATATTCTTGCATAAAAGCTTTATAAGTGTCACTAAAGCTGGGTCTTTTGGTGAAAGAAATTTCAAGCTGTTTAAGACGCTTAAAAACATTAGTGACATTATTTTGAATAATAGGATCCGAATTGTTTGTAAGTATAGATTTAAATGGCATATTAAGCATATATCGACCATTTTCGGTTTGATGTGTAGTGTTTTGGAAGTATTTCTCACATTCCAGTTCTTCACTGGTAAGTTTTCTTTTAGAAATAACTTCCTCTTGTTCCCAAAAGGATTTTAGAATATTTTCCAAATTTACGTTATGGATATGGATTTTATTTGTAGAGATTGAATCTGTGGGTCCAGAAAATACCCATCCAAAAGTAGTATTTTGGAAGAAAAGATCATTATGAATGAATGATTCTGTTGGAATCTTAATTTTTGAACATACATCTGATCCAAGAATTAAGTCTATAGAGTCAGATTTGTAAAAGTACGGGTCAGCTAAGTTTTCATGTTCAATATTAGGCAAAGAAATTTGTTTAGATGAAGGATTTGGTGTGTATGAGGAAAGAGAAGAGAGTACAAGAGCCGTACATGAAAGAACTAACTCTTGTTTTCTGGTGAATAAGTCAAGATTCACCGAAAATTTAGATAAGTTTTCACCACCATTTCCAATTCCAACCACTTTACAGTGTGATCGAATTTTTTCAAGACCTAACAGTTGAACTGTAGATTCAGAAATTAGACTTCCCTGAGATCCAGGGTCAAGAAGCGCACGTAAAGTGAATGTACCACGATTTGTGATAACGCAAAGTCTAATTGTGTAGAGTAGAACAGAATTAAAAGATTGTGCACTATGAGAAGTGACTTTATTGGACAAGTCTAGAGTTTTATTTTGTATCACAGGCTCATCTGAATGGAGCACTGTATGGTGAGGTTGTTTGCAAGTTATGCATCGAAAAATGGATTTGCAATTGTTTGCATCATGACCGATGACAAAACAATTGCGGCAGATGTTTTTATCTGCAAGGAATTTGTTTTTAGCGATCAATGTAAGGGCGAGAAATTTGAAACATTTTGAGAGAGAATGATTCCTCTCGCAAAATGCACATGTAGTAAAGCTTGGTTTAGAAAACTTTCCAGCATGGGCAGTAGTTTTCTTAAATTGAGAATTATTTTTGTAACCTTTGAAAGATTTAGAAGAATTTAATTTTGAAGTTGTTGGGAATTCATCAGTAATGGACTCAAGAGTCCTAAAAGTTCTTTCTAAAAACGAGAAAAGTTCTGAGAGAAGTGGTAAATCGGTGGAAGATTTTAAAGATTGCTCCCAATCTCTGCGAGATTGAAGATCAAGTTTTTGAACAAGTAAATGTATCAATAGTGGGTCCCAAGTGTTTGTATTAACATCCAAATTTTCTAGTGATGCAATACATTCTTTAGAAGAGTCTAGTATGGTTTTAATTGATTGGAACCCACCATCAGATTTAGGAATATTGAAAAGCTTTGAAATCAAGTTACCAACAAGCATTCGCTTATTATGGTACCTTGATTCCAAAATCTTCCACGCAGAGTCATAATTTGCCTCAGTGGCAGAAATATTTTTAATTAAATTAGCTGCTTCTCCCACTAGAGTACTTCGCAGATAATAAAATTTTTGAATTTTATTCAAAGAATTGTTCTGATGAACAAGCGAAAAGTAAATATCACGGAATGGAATCCATTCCATATAATCTCCTGAGAATTTTGGCAGTGATATTTTAGGAAGTTTTGAGTCGGAAGCTAAAGTGTCTGAACGATTATGATTGTGTGCAAATGTACTAGCCATTGGTGATTGTGTCATAGAAAATTCAGATACTGTGTCTAAGATTTTTCCTTTGAAGGTTAAGTATTTTTCGGAAAAATCAAAATACACATCATCATTTAAATAAGGCACATCACTGGCATTCATAGAAGAGTCTCGTACAATTTGCACTATTGTGTCATGTTGAGATTCGAATCTATTGAATATGTCATCAACTCTTTGAGCTAATGCATTTGCATAACCATGAGATTTTTCAGAGGGGTCTTTTGCCTCAAAGCGGCTTTGATATTTTGTTAAAATATCAAATAAATCCCTCTGTTCTTTTATTAAATTGGAAAGATCACTCATTGTTATGCAATCTTTGACACAATGATACTTTCAATTATTTTATTTAATATTCACTGCACAAAAATTCACTAAATTTCCAATAATTGAAAAAGTATTCCAAAAATATTTAAATTGGGCAAAATTATTTATCTATTTTAGAAATAAATTTAAAAAATAAATAAATTTTACTGAACCCACTGTGCAGATGTATTTAAATTTTTATTTATAATTTAATTATGGATATTTGCACTAAAGCACAGCAGAATTTTTAATAAAATTTTATTTGCACTATTTTTCTCACTTTTTCAATTATTGGATATGTTAAGCTTTATTTGAAGAGTCACAAGAAATCCAATTATTAAGCAAGTATTATTAGAGTGAAGCATCACTTGGTTTAAATAAACCAATTGGAAAAAATTAAAAAAGGGAAGGTTTTTGTGTATTAATAAAATTGGGTTGTTGTTTTGTTTTTTTTTTTTTTTTTGTTTAGAATTCACAAAATATATATAAATTCTTTTTCTTCTTACTCTGTTTAGTATTTGAAAGAAAAACAAAGTAGATTTTTCTTTCAAACAAATAAGAATCCCAAAGAATTTATCTATTCTTATTATTTTTTTTAATAAAAATATTTTATTTTGTACGAAATCGTTCAAAATGTTTAGATTGTATTTAAACACAACAACAACACCAAGGTAAAATAATGTTCACTTTAAATTTTAATAATTGGATTTCTTTTTGCACTAATTGTATTTTAAATTTCACTATTTTTCTAATAAATCACTAAATCCGATGAATTCCCGGGTTTCGGCACCAATAAAATGTTGAGTTATTTTCCCTTATTTGGTTATGTTAAGTAAAAGAAAAACAAAGTAATTTTTCTTCTAACCAAAAAGGGTTGCATAGAATTTTTTATTTCCAGAAAAAGGTTTTTTATTACAAAGGTTAATTCTCGTTCTGATGCAAAGATGCTTGTTGATCGGCTGTCCAATTGAAAAGAGAACGAGTCAAATCAACAACTTTCTTTGCTAGCCAAAAAACCATCATACTAAAAAATACATTATATGCAAAAACATATGATTTGCAAATTTTTATGTATTTCATATTTCACACATAAGTAGTGTCATTGACTACCTAAGCCAACAATGCAAAAATTCATTTCTTCTAATTTTCTTTTGTTACAATAGAAGCTTAGGTAGTTACAATGTACAAACATATGTATGTTTGGTTGGTTGTGTACCAACTCATTTGCTTATTTCTATTCTGCATTCCCATTTATTTTCAGCAATAGAAAACAAACAAGCATGTAGGCTAGGGGGGTTGCGACGTACAAACAAGCGTCCACGCAACCATCATAACAACACAACAGATCGGTAATCGTCTGTTGTGTTGTTGTTGTTGAAGGGCACAAAACAGAATAAGCAAATGAGCGGTCACCAAACAGAAGGGTTTTTGGCTACACTCATGTTAATTAGTATACGTACAATAAATATTTTTATAAACAAATATAAAAATTATTGTTTTGACTAATTAACAAAAACAATACGAAATTATAAATTATTATTAATATGAAGATAAATTATGTTGGAATTGTAAATGAAATTAAGGAATTTAGTGGTATAATAAAAATAAAAATATCAGTGAATAATTATAGAGAAGAATAAAAATATTAATTAAAAATTATAAAATTATAAATAAAAATAGCTAATAATAAGTTAAATTATTTTGTTGCTTTTCGGCATAATGATGATGAAATTGATGGTGATTTGGTGTTTTGTTGTTTTTGATGATGAGTTGGTGGTAGTGATATTGTTGTGTTGTGGAATTTTGATATTTCCATCAACAACGCCGCTTAAATTGCATTTAAAATGCGCATAAATTTCATATAAATTTGCTATATCTCAAAGAGAATCTAAATGAGTGAAGATGCCTAATATCCGAAGTGCCAAGAAAAACACAATGTATCCTGGCATGTTTACAAATTTCGGATTTTTTTCTGTTTTTCATTTTGCAATAGACCCGGCATATTTTAGCATTTTTTTTCGTTTCCAATTGCAAATGTTATTCGAAAAGGTTAACAAGTGCCAACAACACCCCCACCAATTTGATGTATGATTAATAGAGTTGAAAATAAAATGAGAGGGAAATATGCTATTTGGTCAAGAGCGTATAATAAATTACCATAAGAGCAGTCAGGTTCATGTTATAATCACTTTTATACTTATCTTACTTATAACTTATTTGCTTGCTTAGCTGACTTGTTACAGAACGGTTGTTCCATAAGCCGAACATAAGAAAGATAGTGCGCATCTCCTCCAATTTGAAAGCCCATTTTCCGAGATTTTGTCTTATACATGATCATTCATTCGACGCCGATATTCACCATCAACGCGGATCGGCCCGAAGATCTTTCGAAGATTTTTTTCTTTCAAACGCCACAAGAGCTGCCTCATCTGCTAGCGGAAGTACCCATGCTTCAGATCCATATAACAGCAAGGGTAATAACAGTGTCTTGTAAAGTGTACGTTTGGTCTGACGGGAGGTGACCTTGTTTCTAAACTGCTTACTAGACCATAGTATCATCTTTTGGTCTTCACTATCCTTCTTCGAATTTCAAAACTAATGTCATTAGTTTTAATTATATCGGTACCAAGGTATATAAAACATTTAAGTGCCTCGAAGTTGTAATTCTCAAGTTCCACAGTTGATCCGAGTCTACTGGACGTCTTACGCGTTGATACCATTAGCTTGGTCTTCACGCCATTGTCAATTTGTTCAAAGATGGCTGTTACCGCTCGCAATGTTCGACCCATTATATCGATGTCATCAGCGTGGGCGAGTAACCTGTGTTGTTTTTTGTACAGAGTGCCATTTCTGTTCACCTTTGCGTCTCGTATGACCTTTTCCACCTTGTCTGAATCCTCGTTCGGTATTGAAGAGCTCCGATAGCCGTATAAATTTTGCAGGAATGTCGAACGCAGACATAGCTTTAAACACCTCTGAACGGATAGGGCAGTCGAATGCGGCTTTATAGTCGACGAATTGGTGGAATGTTTTGATGTGTTTTTCGTGGGACTTTTCCAGGATTTGGCGCAAAATGAAAATCTGGACAATGGTGGTTTTTCCAGGTCAGAAGCTGCTTTGGTATGGTCCAATAATGTCATTGATCATTGGCTTCAGTCGTTCACACAGCGTACTAGATAACATTTTATATGCGTTGGGAAGAAGACTAATTCCTCTATAGTTGGCAAATATCTTGTCTCATTTTTGACGCAGTATGCTGAGGTTCCAATCATTGTGCATGCATTCCTCTAGCCAAATTGTACTAATCAGCTGGTGAATGCTCCTGATCAGCATCTGGCCATCAGTCATGAATAGTTCGGCTGGTAACCCATCGGCTCCTGCTGCTTTATTGTTCTTCAGCCGATTAATTGCTATTCTGACCTCATATTGGCTAGGTGGTATACACTCTACCGTCATCTCTTATTGGTTCTGGGGTATCTTCTTCGCCGCCACTATTTGGTACCAGAAGCTTTTCAAAATGCTCCTTCAGATTCCCTCTTCATCTCTACAGGAGGATGTACCTGTACCAAAGCCTTCTGTTTAGTATTTTATTCGTTGGTAAAATTTCCTGACTTAATTCTGACTCCTGTACATCTCGATTTGCTCACGCTTTTCTTGTTCTTTCTTCTTTTTTCTGAAAATATGTTTCTCTTCCTTCATTTTCTCCCTACAATTTTCCATCGCATTACGTGTTTCTACTGTCTGCAGGGTTGCCCTATACACTGCGTTTTTCACATCCTGATCGTACCATGGGTTTCTTGATGGTGGTTTTTGGTAACCAAGTGTTGCTCTTGCTCCAGTTTATAGGTAGTGGGCAATTCTTTGCCATTGTGCTTCTATACTATTATCGGGACAGGTGGGTAAGTTGAGCGGAGTAGGCCTCTGCTACCTGTTGTGTTTGCAGATTTTCGACGTCGAGTTTCCGTGTTATATTAGATCGCACCTTTGCTGCTACATTAAGACGAGTGCGAACCTTGGCTGTTACATGGTAGTGGTCCGAATCGATATTCGCTACTCGGATCATCTAATACACTGGATGAATGTCTTTCGTCTATCACAACATTATCAATTTGATTTCTCGTGGTTTGATCATGAGAAATGCATAATCGTCTGATTTCGTTACGCATTGTATTTCCTGTGAGGCAATAATATTGGCTTTGTACTTCTTGAGTACATCCGCCAAAAGAAAACTGCGCCTGTTCTGGAACGTGAAAGCTACAGCTTCGAGGTAGTGAACGATTTTATATACCTCGGTACAACCATAAACACAACTAATAACATCAGCTTTGAAATCCGGAGAGAAATTGTGTTGGCCAACAGATGCTACTATGGTCTGAGTAAGAAACTAAAAAGCAAGGCTACCTCTCGCCAGACGAAACTCACACTCTACAAGATTCTGATATTACCCGTGCTGTTGTATGGATTTGAAGCATGAATACTTGCGCAAGTAGATGAGGCTGCTATTGGAGTGTTTGAGGGAAAAATTCTCTTGAAGATCTATGGACCGATCTGCGTCGACGATGAATATCGTTGTCGAATGAGCATGAGCTATACAATCTATTCTCGGACATCGACATAGTCAGACGGATCGAACTGCAGCGACTACGATGGGTAGTTCAAGAGCCAAGTCATGGTTCACGCAGAAGGGAAAGGTGCCCATAAGACCGACGCGCTTGGAAATATTTTTATAGCCTTCACCACACTGTGGTACAGGGTATTATGTCTTTGTGCATATGTTTGTAACAGGCACAAGGAAACGAGATAGACAGATGGTTCCTTTTGAGAATATGCATTACGCATGTCAGTCCGTCTGTCCATGTTAAATTGTAAACAAAGTACCGGTCGCATTCTTGATTCGAATTGAATGAAATTTGGCACAACTCTCTTATTTGGCCCAAGGACTAGCCCTATTGAAATTGGAAAAAATCCGTTCAGATTTAGATATAGCTCCCGTATATATTTTCGTCCGATTTTATATAAATGGTGCAGCAAAGTCTCCATATATCCTTCAATTTGCACGAAATTTGGCATAGCGTACTGACTAAACCCTAGAACGATGTGTGTTAAATTTCGTGGTTTTTGGTAAATGTTGCAGCAATGTCCCTATATATCCTTCGATTTGCATGAAATTTGACATAGCGTACTTAATAATTCTAGAGTGTTGTTTGTTAAGTTTCGTGAAAATAAGTTCAGAGTTAGATATAGCCCCGATATATATTTTCACCCGATTTAATGTAAATGGTTCACCAAGTCCCTATATATCTTTCGGTTTCCACGAAATTTGGCAAAGCGTACTGAATTGAGTCTAGAATGATGTGTGGTGAGTTTCGGGAAAATCGGTTCAGATTTAGATATAGCTCCGATATATATTTTCGTCCGATTTGTGATAAATGGTGCACCAAAGTCCCTATATATCCTTCGATTTGCACGAAATTTGGCATAGTGTACTGAATTGAGTCTAGAACGATGTGTGTTAAATTTCGTAGAAATCGGTTCAGATTAAGATATATCCTTCGGTTTCCACAAAATGTGGCATAGCGTACTGAATTAATTCTAGAATGATGTGTGGTAAGCTTCGGGAAAATCGGTTCAGATTTAGATATACCTCCCACATATACCCACATATATTCGTCCAATTTTACATAAATGGTGCAGCAAACTCCTAATGTTTGTCCGATTAACACGAAATTTTGCACAACGTTTCATAATAAAAATTTAATGCTGTTATTGCGTTTCTATGAAATTGGTGCAGGAGCAGCCATAGCTTCCATATGTATTTCGAAAGGGTGTCTGTTTGAGTTTAAATTTTTAACAGTGCAGCGTACCGAAGAGCGTATATCAACTTTGCTAAATTTGTCCATGGTACGCAGACTACACTAAATCTGCCCGAATGGAATTCAATTTAGCATAGGTTGCAGAAAAGGATACATATGTACAATATACCCAAAGTGGTGAAGGGTATCATATAGTCGGTGGTTTACTTCTTGCATAAAACTTTTCTGAAGTATTTGCTGCCTTCCGTCAAAACCTTTATTGATGATGATCATATGCAGAGAAGTTCATGAAGAGCTCAAACAAAATTTATGGCCAAACAGCAAAAACAAAAAATACAAATCGAAATATTTACACGATTAAAGCCACAATAAAATATTACAAATTTGTCGATAATAATTACACCCATACATACTTGCATTTATATATAAGGGTATGTCACGTTGTTTGTGTCCAAGAGAATTCTTGGCCATAACAACAATTACAACTACTTTAAAATCAGATAAATGTTTTTTTTTCGTCTTTTGTTATTGAAGATGCTAAAGAAATAAAAAATATAATATTTTGCAATTAACCAACGCCAGTCACCATCTGTTGAAGGTAGGAGGAGGGAGGGACGTGTTTGTCCCCCCTCCCTCTTTCATAGTCATCTGCCACACCATCAGCTGCACCACCTTCTTCTGTTTCTTTATTTATATGTTTCGTTTTCAAGATGTGTGTCTTTACTTGTGCCTCAATGGCTGGGGAACAACAATGCCATGCAATCACGATGAAGATGAGGATGATGATCATCGTTGTCTTCGTCACCACCATCGTTGACTTCATCAGACAACGTCTGTTCTCATCGAAATGATGGCTGTTTGTTGGTTGCTTGGTTGCAATAAGAAATTCACGTTGTCGTTTCGAATGTTTTTTTCCATCGGTCGCACCAAGAAAAAAAGTTGCGCTCACTCGCTCGCTCATTAGCATTTATTATTGTTGTAATAATGCCTAAGCATTACATGTGAATTACCAAATATTTTTCTTGGTTTTCATCTTTTCTTATTTTGGTTGGTTTTTGGTTTTTATTTTGAGCAACAAATATTCCCAATTAATTCACATACAAGGCATTCAGACAAATCTTCTGCAAATGTAATTGTAAATTATTACGAAAAAATTTGTTTTGCTGCATTTTTTCGGGTTGAATTTTCTTCTTAACAAAAACAAAACAATTTTGAAGAAGACACATTTGATTGTCGCCCATATTTGAGTTGCCAGTTTGGCAACAAATAAATATTTGGCGAAGACACTCAGGAAAATGATATTGTAGTACCCAAGGCATTGTCTAGAAATTGTACTATAAATCATCCATAAATAGAAGACTTTCAGATCTATCGAAATTCGTATGTTTATGCAAAGTTTGAAAAAAAACAAGTAAGGAAAGTTTAAAAGTGGGACGGGGCCGACTATAGTATACCCTTCACCACTTTGGGTACATACAAGAAATGCTAATATATACAATATCCTGTAGATAGGACAGACATATCATCTTTAGAGGACCTATAAAATGGGCCTATTAAAAACACCCATACACATAGCTTTCTGAAATCTATGAAAAATTCCATATCAATTGAGGAGACTTGATGTACCATTTGTATGAAACCTAAAATTATATATTTTAACACACTAATTGTCCACAATTGTATCCGTGAACCATTTACTCATATATATGTTGATATATCAAAGCACATCAATTTTCGCAACTTTAATATATATATATATATATATTCTAACCTCACGTTTTGCAAATTTTTGTACGATATGCAAAATTTTTACATAACATCGGACGAAGCTATGTATGGGAGACATATCGAAATCTGAAACGATTTACAAAAAACTTCACATACAATAAAATGGACCTATTTCAGTACGCTGTACAAATTTCTAAATCTGAACCGATTTCAACAAAACTTTCATAAATATCAAACAGAACCTAATTTAGTACGCTGTGCAAAATTTCGTCTCAATCGGACAAATATTGGAAGTTTGGTGCACCATTTACGTAAAATCGGAAGAAAATATATATGGAAGCTATATCTAAATCTGAACCGATTTTCGCGAAATTAAACACACATCGTTCTAGACTTAATTCAATATGCTATGCCAAATTTCGTGCAAATCGAAGGAGATATAGGGACTTTTGCCTAAAATCGGACGAAAAGATATATGGGAGCTATATCTAAATCTAAACCGATTTTCACGAAACTTATCATTCTAGACTCAGTTCTGTGCGTTATGCCAAAATTCGTGCAAATCGGAGGATACAAAGGGACTTAGACTCAATTAAGTGCGCTACGCTAGACTCAATTAAGTACGCTACGCCGAATTTCGTGCAAATCGCATGATATATAGGGACTTTACCTATCATCGGACGAAAATATATATGGGTGCTATATCTAAATCTGAATCGATTTTCATGAAACTTTGCATACAATTCTTGGCTCAATTTATTACACTATGCCAAATTTCGTGCAAATCGGAAGATATATAGGGACTTTGGCATACCATTTACATTAAATCGGTAGAACATATACATTGGAGCTATATCTAAATCTGAACCGATTTTCACGAAACTTGACACGCATCATTATATACTCAATTAAGCATGCTATTCCAAATTTTGTGCAAATCGAAAGATATATAGGGACTTTGGTGCACCATTTACCTTAAATCGAAGGAAAATATATATATGTGAGCTATATCTAAATCTGAACAGATTTTTCCCAATTTCAATAGGGTTCGTCCTTGGGCCTAATAAGTGACCTTTGCCAAATTTCATCTAATTCGGATCATAAATGCGACCTGTACTTTGTTTACAATTTAGCATGAACGAACAGACAGACAGACGGACAAGCATAAATCGACTTAGAAAATGATTCTACGCATATTCTCAAAAGGAACCGTGTGTCTATCTCGTTTCCTTTTGGCTGTTACAAACATATGCACAAAGACATAATACCCTGTACCACAGTGTGTTGAAGGGTATAAAAATGTCCTTCGGTACTTTTTATACCCTCCACCATGTGGTTCAGATTCTAAATTTCATAAAAAGGCTGGTATGGAGACTGTCTCATTGCGTATACCACCTAGCCAAGATGAGGTCAGAAGAGCAATTAATCGGCTGATGAACAATAAAGCAGCTGATGCCGATGGGTTACCAGCCGAACTATTCAAGACTGGTGGTCAGATGCTAGTCAGGAGCATGCACCAGCTGATTAGTAAAATTTGGCTAGAGGAATGCATGCCCAATGATTGGAACCTCAGTATCCTATGTCCCGTGCACAAAAAAGGAGACAAGACGATATTTGCCAACTATAGAGGAATAATGCTCCTTCCCATCGCATATAAAGTGCTATCCAGCGTGCTGTGTGAACGACAGAAGCTAATGGTCAATGATATTATTGGATCTTACCAATGCGACTTCAGACCTGACAAATCCACCATTGAACAGATTTTCACTCTGCGCCAAATCCTGGAAAAGCGACACATACCACCTATTCATCGACTATAAAGCCGCATTCGACAGCCCTATCCGTTCAGAGGTGTTTACAGTCATGTCTGCGTTCGGCATTCCTCAAAATTAATACAGCTATGCAGGATAACTTTAAGTGGCACAAGGTCAGCAGTTAAAGTCGGAAAGGACCTATCGGAGCCCTTCAATACCGAACGAGGATTCAGACACGGTGACAGTTTGTCATGTGACCGTTTCAACATCCTGCTGGAAAAGGTAATACGAGAGGCAAAAGTGAACAGAAATGACACTCTGTACACCAAACAACACATGGTACTCGCTTATGCCGATAACATCGATATAATGGGTCGAACATTTCGAGCGGTAACAGCCACCTTTGAACAAATTGAGAAGGAGTCTGCCAAAGTGGGTTTTCAGTAAACGGCGAGAAGACCATGCTGATGGTATCAACGCGCAGGACGTCCAGTAGACTCGGACCAATTGTGGAACTTGAGAACTACAGCTTCGAGGTAGTTAAAGATTTTATATAGCTTGGTACCGCCATAGAAAACGAGTTTTGAAATTCGGAGAATGATAGTATTGGCCAACAGATTCTACTGTGGTCTAAGTAAGCATTTTAGAAACATAAACACCTCCCGCCAGACCAAACTCAAACTTTACAAGACGCTGGTACTATCCGTGCTGTTATATGGATCTGAAGCATGGGTACTTGCGAATGGAGATGATGCTGCTCTTGGTGTGTTTGAGAGAAAAATTCTCCGAAAGACCTACGGGCTGATCTACGTCGATGGTGAATATCGTCGTCTGGCAGTAAATGGCGAGAAGACCAAGCTGATGGTATTAACGCGCAAGACGTCCAGTAGACTCGGACCAACTCGGACCAACTATTGGAACTTGAGAACTACAGCTTCGAGGTAGTTAACGATTTTATATACCTTGATACCGCCATAAATAAAACGAATGACATCAGTTTTGAAATTCGAAATCTTGGAAATCTTTTTTAAGCTCGGCTTATGGAACAACCGTTCTGTAACAAGGCAGCTACGTAAGTATTATAAATTCCGAGCAGGAAGTATTAACATTTTCATTATTGACTTCTTAAAATTCGAAATGGTGATTTGATTTTTGTTTTTTTTTTTCGAGTGTATAATACTAGTCGTTTACATTCTTTGCTCATCCTTGTCATATTTTGTGTTTCGGCATGCATGCAATTAATTTGCTTGCATTCGCGCTCATTGTCCATCTAAAGCTTTTGGCGTTTGGATCTTTGGTGGATCTTTCTCTTTTAAGCGGACGACAACCGGTTTTTTGTTGTCTTTTATCAACATTATGATTTATCGTCGTACATCCTGAGCATACTTAAATATTTTACATAGAAAATTGTCTGTTTCAATATTATATAACTGACATACATACGTATTAAATCATATTTACAATTTATGGTATTAGAGAACCTGTTCGAAATTAATATTTTAGTGGGTCAATCGAGATTGTAAGTGAATGTTGAATATAATAAAGATGACACATTAAAAAAATAAGTTTTATAATTTTTGATATTTAATTTAATTAGAATAATGAAACTCCTAACGTTAATTATTTGTGCATCAAAAATTTTTATCAAATGCTCAAAATAAGAGTATAAGGGATACTACCCTAAAGATATTGCCATTTTTTCGCGAGGCAATTCCTCAGAAAATCACAGAAGTGTGTAAAATCGGCGGATTTTTTTCCTCTTTTCAACGCAGAAGACTGCGACTTGAACTATGTAAACAGGTAGGTAAACATATTACGATATGCAAAATCTCAGTGAAATTAGATATTACGTTCGCTTCATATGAGATTTGGAAATTCTTAAAATGTTGAACTTTTTTGGGGTTTCACTAAAAACAGTGGATCGATGAGACACATCTTCCAACATTTAAGAAGATTTCTGCAGCCCTTCTACAGGAAGAGGAATACTTGCAGCTCTTCCACAGGAAGAGGAATACCTGCAGCTTTTCCACAGGAAGAGAAATACTTGCAGCTCTTCCACAGGAGGAGGAATACCTGTACCTCTTTCACAGGAAGAAGAATACATGCAGCTCTTCCACAGAAAGAAGAAGACCTACAGTTCTTCTCAAGAAGGAAGAATTCCTCCAGCTCTCCCATAGGAAAGATAATACTTCCAGATCTTTCAAAGGAAAAATAATACCTGCAGCTCTTCCATAGGAAGAAGAATACATGCAGCTCTTCCACAGGAAGAGGAATTCGTGCAGCTCTTTCTCAGGAAGAAGAATGCAGCTCTGCTATAGGATGAAGAATGCCTCCAGCTCTCCTATAGGAAGGGTAATACTTCCAGCTCTTTCAAAAGGAAAAGAATACCTGCAGATCTTTCATAGGAAGAAGAATACCTGTAGCGCTTTCACAGGAAGAGGAATTTCTGCAGCTCTTTTAAAGGGAGACTAATACCTGCAGCTCTTGAAGAATACCTGAAGTTCTTCCGCAGGAAGAAGAATACCTGTAGCTCTTCCACAGAATGATGAAGACCTACAGTTCAGCTCTTCCATAGGAAGAAGAATACCTGCAACTCGTCCACAGCAAGAGGAATTCGTGCAGCTTTGCTATAGGATGAAGAATATATCCAGCTCTTCCATAGGAAGAATAATAACTACAGCTCTTCCACAGGAAGAAGAATACTTAGCTAGCTTATGAAAGAACGGTTGTTCCATAAGCCGAGCTTAAAAAAGATTTCCTGGCGCGTCGGTCTTGTGCGCATCACATCCAATTTGAAATAACATTTTCCGAGATGTTGTCTTATACTTGATCTTTCCATCGGATTCGTGGGCTTCCCCTTCTGCGTCAACTATCACTTGTCTCACTTTTATAAGTATTTTGACCTGGGGTATCTTCATCCATTCTCACAAGATGGCCTAGCAGCTCTATCCGTCTGACTATATCGATGTCTGAGAGGTTCCAATCGTGGTTCATTCGATGGCGATATTCACCATAGACGCAGATCGGCACATAGATCTTTCGGAATTTTTTTCTCTCAAACACTCAAAGAGTTGCACCAGCTGCTTGCGCAAGTACCCATGCTTCAGATCCATAGAACAGCACGGGTAATATCAGCGTCTTCTAGAGTGTATGTTTGGTCTGGCGAGAGGAGGCCTTGATTTAGAGTTCCTTACTCATACCATAGTAGCATCTGTACGCCAAACACTATTCTCCTCCAGATTTCAAGCTAATGTTATTAGTATTGTTTACGGCTGTATTGAGGTATATAAAATCGTTCACTACCTCGAAGCTGTAGTTTTCAAGTTCCAAAGTTTGTCCGAGTCTATTGGACGTCTTGCGCGTTGCTCAGCTTGGTCTTTTCGCCATTTACTGCCAGTCCCACTTTGGCAGACTCCTTCTCAATTCGTTCAAAGTTACGTCTCGTAATGTTCGATCCATTATGTCGATGGCGAGTAACATATGCTCTTTGGTGTACATAGTACCATTTCTGTTCTCATTTGCATCTCGTATGACCTTTTCCAGCAGTATGTTAAACAGGTCACACGTCAAACTGTCACCTTGCCTGAATCCTCGTTTGGTATTGAAGGGCTCCGAGAGGTTCTTTCCGACTTTAACTGCTGGCATTGTACCAGTTAATGTGATCCTGCATAGCCGTATTAATTTAGCAGGGATTCCGAACGTAGACATGGCTTTTAACTCCTGTGAAAGGATAGGGCTGTCGAATGCGGCTTTATAGTCCACGAATAAGTGGAGTGTGTCGATGTGTTTTTCGTGGGTCTTTTCCTGGAGTGCAGAGTGAAAATCTCGTCAATGGTGGATTTGTCAGGCCTGAAGCCGCATTAGTATGGTCCAATAATGTCATTGACCATTGGCTTCTGTCGATCACACAGCAAGCTGGATAGCAGTTTATATGCGATAGACTTATTCCTCTATAGTTGGCACATATCGTCTTGTATCCTTTTTTGTGCACGGGACACAGGATGCTGAAGTTCCAATCATTGGGCATACATTCCTCTAGCCAAATTGTACTAAACTGCTGGAGCATGCTCCTGACCAGCATCTGACCACCGGTCTTGAATAGTATGGCTGGTAATCCATCGGCACCTGTTGCTTTATAGCCGATTAATTGATACTCTGACCTCATCTTGGATAGGTGGTATACACTCTATACCGTCATCTCTTGTTGGTTCTGGGGCATCTTCTTCACCGCCACTATTTGATACCAGAAGCTTTTAAAAATGCTCCTTCCAGATCCTAAACACTCTATCTGTATCTGTCACCAGGTTTCCTTCTTCATCTCTACAGGAAGATGTGCATGCACCAAAGCCTTCGGTTTGGTGTTTAACTCGTTGATAAAATTTCCAGATTTCATTCAGACTCCTGTAGGTTTCCAGGTTTCCTTCTTCATCTCTACAGGAGGATGTGCATGCACCAAAGCCTTCGGTTTGGTGTTTAACTCGTTGATAAAATTTCCAGATTTCATTCAGACTCCTGTACAACTCGATTTGCTCACGCTCACGTTTTTCATGTTCTTTCTTTTTTCTGAATATGTGTTTCTCCTCTCTCTCTTTTTCTCCCGATAATTCTCCATCGCATTACGTTTTGCTACTGTCTTCAGGGTTGCCCTATACGCTACGTTTTCCATATCAGTAGCATTACGACACTCCTGATAGTACCATGGGTTTCTTGATGGTGGTTTTTTGGTACCCAAGTGTTGCTTTTGCTGCAGTTTGTAGGGAGTAGGCAATTCTCTGTCATTATACCCTCCACCATAGTATGGAGGGTATATTAGTTTTGTTTTTCCGTTTGTAACGCATCGAAATAATCATTTCCGACCCTATAAAGTATATATATTCTTGATCAGCGTAAAATTCTAAGACGATCTAAGCATGTCCGTCTGTCCGTCTGTTGTAATCACTCTAGCGTCTAAACGAATTGAGATAGAGCCTCAAAATTTCGCATAGAGTCGTCTTTTGTCTGCAGGCAGGTCAAGTTCGATGATGGGCTATATCGGTCCACGTTTAGGCATAGCTCCCATATAAGGGTACCTCCCATTTTTCGGTATTTTGAAGTTCTTAAGCGTGTTTTTCAACCGAATTCGCTGAAATTTGGTACATTGGGTTCTTATTGGGTACTAAATGCCTCCACAAAAAATTATTAGTGTAGGCCCACTTTTTCTGGTAGCCCCCATATAACGGTACCTCCTAATTTTCGGTATTTTGAGGTTTTAAGCGCGTTTTTCAACCGAATTCGCTGAAATTTGGTACATTGGGTTCTTATTGGGTACCAAATGTCCCTACTAAAAATTATATATATATATAGGTCCACTTTTTCTGGTAGCCCCCATATAAGGGTACCTCCCCATATCCAGTTTTTGGGGGGTTCTGACCGTATTTTTTCACCGAATTGGCTGAAATTCGGTACTTTGAGTTCTTATTGGGTAGCACATCTTTGTACTAAACATTATAAATATAGGTCAATTTTTTCGGGTAGCCCCCATATAAGGGTACCCCCCAATATTCGGTATTTTAGGGATCTTGAGCGCGGTTTTCAACCGAATTCGCTGAAATTTGGTACATGGGGTTCTTATTGGGTACCAAATTTCCTCTCTAAAAATTATAAATATAGGTCCACTTTTTCTGGTAGCCCCCATATAAGGGTACCTCCCAATTTCCAGTTTTTGGGGGGTTTTGACCGGATTTTTTCACCTAATTGACTGTAATTTAGTAATTTTAGTTCTTATTGGGTAGCAAATCTCTTCACAGAAAATTATAAATATAGGTCAATTTTTTCGGGTAGCCCCCATATAAGGGTACCCCCAACTTTCGATATTTTGAGGTTCTTGAGCGCGTTTTTCAACCGAATTCGCTGAAATTTGGTAATTTGTAGTCGTATATGGTAATAAATCTCCCCACCAAAAATTATTAATATTCACCGCTTTTTAGGGGTAGTCCCCAAATAACCCCCTTTTTATACCCTCCACCATAGTATGGAGGGTATATTAGTTTTGTTTTTCCGTTTGTAACGCATCGAAATAATCATTTCCGACCCTATAAAGTATAAGTTAACGGCTCACCCTAATAAACATCAAACTAAATATGCAAACCAACTAGTAAACATTCCCATCATTATGCTGCGCAAGCAGTCCGACAAATCAACAGGAATATGACACCAGGGCAGTCATCCGCCACAAACACGCGCACTAATACCAGCGCACCGCAAGTGATGACTCAGCGTAATAACGAGCACGACCAGGCTGCAGTATAATATTAGTTTTAAGTTGAAGTCAATCATAATTGTAAATCCAACAAGAGAGGTGCATAGCACCGCAACATAAATGTTAGTAACAAAATAAAGAAACACCATAGCAGTGTGAAATAAACTTTAACTTCTAACATTAACTGGCGCCCAACGTTAAAGGATTAAAACATCCCAACTGCCGGTACGAGAACCGTTCCTGAGTAGGAGTACGAAAAGGATGTTACGTAAGAACTAGCGGACTACCGGGATATAAGGAAAATGATCAAATTATTATTAGTAAGTTATTATAAATTTAACAAAAGTAAAAAAGAAGAAATGTTAAAATAAAATTAAACAAAATAAGGAATAACACAGAAAGTGAAAGTGTGAAATCTAATTTACAAAAAATCATATTTGTGCTAGAATACGTTTAACAAAAATAACAAAGTAAGAAGAAAGAAATGTTAGAGTAAGGTAAAACAAAAAATAAAGTGTGACATCTAAATTTACAAAAATCATATTTGTGCGAAATTAACAAATGTAAGAAATATGAAATGTTAGATTAAGTTAAACAAAAAAATAGAGTGTGGCATCCAAATTTAAAGAGTCATATCCGTGCTGAAATAAGTTTAAAGAAATTTTGATAATAGATTTGTGACGAGAACTAGGATTTGGTGTTTCTTTTTCTCCTTTTTTTCGAGCGGCCAATGCCGGAAGATTTAAACAACTTAATAACAAGGGTCGAAGCTATGAGTGTTTCAGGACAGACATCTTCGCCTTCTGGGGCAGCTCCCGTAAGGTTTAATCCCTTTACGGAAAGTCAGACTAATGAGGTGAAACGAATAATAAGTGAGACGGTGGCAAACCTTCTCAAACAGGGGGAGGATGTTACCGCCACTAAAGATGTCGACATAGAAGGATCTGGGGATATCTCAGAAGGAGAGAGAATACCAGACATAGTGAAGACGTTAAGGGAATTCTCGGGCAAGCCAGGAGAATTTAGTTCGTGGAGGAAAGCTGTTGATAGGATCATGAACATTTATGAGTCACAAAGGGGAACAACCAAATACTTCACAATTCTACACACTGTTAGGCATAAAATTGTTGGTGAGGCCGACACGGCTTTGGAGTCTTATCGGACCCCATTAAATTGGAAAGCGATAAGAAAGTGTTTAGTGCTTCATTTTTCAGATAAGAGAGATATTTCGACCTTAGAGTATCAAATGACCGTCCTATCTCAGGGTGGGCAAACCATAACAGATTTTTACCAGAAGGTTTACCACCATTTGTCTTTGATTCTGGACAAGATTGATTGTCTGGATATAGGGAACGAGGCTTTGGATGTATTGACCCAAACATATAGGGACAAGGCTTTGGACACCTTTATTCGAGGACTTAATGGTAATCTTCCAAGCTTAATGAGTGTTACAAACCCGACAAGTTTGCCTCAGGCTCTAAATGCCTGTTTAAAATTAGGTAATCTAGGTGTGCGTATTCAACACGCTACCGAGAAAGGATCTAGACCGAACAGGATCCCCCAAACTAACCCTCCTAGACATTTTTACCCACAGCTGACGATTGGTGATAGGAATTTTCAAGGTGACCAAAGGTACAGAGGCCCTACTCAATATCGTTATCAGAATTTCCGAAGTGGAGAACAACAATACGGAGGGCCGGCGAACTTTTCGAATCGACCTCCAGTAGTGAATAATTTTGGACACCCCCAATACGGAGGATACAGACCCCCACTTCCTCCTAAACCTGCTGTACCAATGGACGTGGATCAATCAATACAGACTAGGCAGGTAAACTATCAGAATAGGCCACAGTTGAGTAATGCTTTTAACAATGTTCAGCCTAACTTTAAGAGAAATAATTCAGGAAATATTCATCAGCCGCAAAAGCAGCAGAGAATGTTTAATGTTGAGGCCCAAATACGTGAGGATGCAGAGCCGGATGAAATGAATGGTTCTGATGAACAGGAATATGAGGTTTCCTATGACGAAGCGTACGAGGAGGATCTAGACGATCAGTTGGCAATTGTAGATGACGTTAATTTTTTAGACTAGCTTCAACGTTGCCATACCTCCCTTTCAGAATGAAAAATGGCAACGAACTTAAATTTCTTATAGACACCGGTTCGAACAAAAATTATATTAATGGCAAATTTATTAGAAACCCTCTAAAGAACCAGAAACCTTTTCATGTTAAGTCCGTAGGCGGCATAGTTAGTATAGAGACCCATAGTTTTATTGACATTTTTAATTGGTTAATTTCCCTCAACCCAGAACAGTTCATGACTTGCGATCGTTCCTAGGTTTGACTGGACATTATCGGAGATTCATAAGGGGCTATGCTCAAATAGCCAAACCATTAACTTCCATGATGAGAGGCGATATAGGGAAAACCCCGAGAAACCAGTCAAAAAAAATCAGTGTCAATTTGAATTCCGAACAGATTGAAAGTTTCAAACAGCTCAAGAACTGTTTGGTATCGGAGGAAGTCGTTTTGAACTATCCCGACTTTGATAAGCCCTTTGAACTCACTACTGACGCCTCGAAATACGCTTTAGGAGCAGTTTTATCTCAAGGCAATAGACCTATCACATACCTTTCTAGAACTCTCAGTAGGGCAGAAGAGGAATATGCGACAAATGAGAAAGAAATGCTGGCGATAATTTGGGCTTTAAAGGAATTGAATTGTTACTTGTATGGAGCAAGAAGCATAAAGATATTTACCGACCATCAACCTTTGACATTTGCGCTAAGCAACAAGAACACAAATGTGAAGATGAAGAAGTGGAAGGCACAGTTAGAAGAATATAATTACGAGTTAATTTATAAACCAGGTAGCACGAATGTAGTCGCGGACGCGCTATCGAGACCACCAGTGACAGATGTTAACTCCCTAACGCCCACGGTTCACAGTGCCGAGGACTCATCGGAAGACCTAATTCCTTCCGCTGAGGTGCCAATAAATACCTTCAAAAATCAGATCATTATTGAGGAATCATCAGCTTCCTCATATGAATTTAACATTGTATTTCCCTCCTACCATAGACATATCATTAAAGAAACCAGTCTAGCGGAATCAGATCTGAAAGTCATATTAAAGAGATACTTAAATCCTACAGTAGTCAACGGCATCAAGACCTCAGAGCCAGTTATGCTTATGATTCAAGCACTGTACCCTCATCACTTCAGAAACATTAAAGTACGATTCGCTCGAATAATGGTTGAAGATGTTACTGATGAGGAGAGACAAAAACAAATCATTATTGAGACTC
>NW_026877383.1:0-22002 GCF_032173495.1 Musca vetustissima | reverse complement strand
CTTTTTTATTTTTTAAAAAATCCACGCCTTTTTTTAAAAAAATCCACGCCTTTTTTGGATATTTTTAAAAAAATCCACGCCTTTTTTTTAAAATCCACGCCTTTTTTTATTTTGAAAAAAATTCACATTTTTTTTTTTATTTTTTAAAAAATTCACGCCTTTTTTTAAATCCACGCCTTTTTTTATTTTTTAAAAAATCCACGCCATTTTTTATTTTTTAAAAAATCCACGCCTTTTTTTATTTTTTAAAAAATCCACGCCTTTTTTTTAAAAAATCCACGCCTTTTTTTATTTTTTAAAAAATCCACGCCTTTTTTTTTAAATCCACGCCTTTTTTAAATCCACGCCTTTTTTATTTTTTAAAAAATTCACGCTTTTTTTTAAAAAATCCACGCCTTTTTTATTTTTTAAAAATCCACGCCTTTTTTTAAAAAAATCCACGCCTTTTTTTATTTTTTTAAAAAATCCACGCCTTTTTTTATTTTTTTAAAAAATCCACGCCTTTTTTTATTTTTTTAAAAAATCCACGCCTTTTTTTATTTTTTTAAAAAATCCACGCCTTTTTTTATTTTTTTAAAAAATCCACGCCTTTTTTTATTTTTTTAAAAAATCCACGCCTTTTTTTATTTTTTTAAAAAATCCACGCCTTTTTTTATTTTTTTAAAAAATCCACGCCTTTTTTTATTTTTTTAAAAAATCCACGCCTTTTTTTATTTTTTTAAAAAATCCACGCCTTTTTTTATTTTTTTAAAAAATCCACGCCTTTTTTATTTTTTAAAAAATCCACGCCTTTTTTTTAAAAAATCCACGCCTTTTTTTAGGCCCTTAAAAATATTTTTTTTTAAATCCACGCCTTGTGTTAGGCCCTTAAAAATATTTTTTAAAAAATCTATGCCTACTATAGGCCCCTAAAACTATTTTTTAAAAAATCCACGCCTTTTTTTATTTTTTTAAAAAATCCACGCCTTTTTTTATTTTTTTAAAAAATCCACGCCTTTTTTTATTTTTTTAAAAAAGACACGCCTTTTTTTTTTTTTTTTTTTTTTAAAAAATCCACGCCTTTCAAAAATATTTTTTTTTTTTTTAAAAAATCCACGCCTTTCAAAAATTTTTTTTAAAAAATCCACGCCTTCCAAATTTTTTTTTTAAAAATCCACGCCTAATGGCATTTTAAGCCTGGATAATTTTTTTTTAAAAAATCCACGCCTTTTTTTATTTTTTTAAAAATCCACGCCTTTTTTTAAAATCCACGCCTTTTTTTAAAAATCCACGCCTTTTTTTATTTTTTAAAAAATCCACTCCTTTAAAAAAAAAAAATCCACGCCTTTTTTTATTTTTTAAAAAATCCACGCCTTTTTTTGGGCCTTGAAAAAATATTCTTTAAAAATCCACGCCTTGTTTTAGGCCTTAAAAAATATTCTTTAAAAAATCCACGACTTGTTTTAGGCCTTGAAAAAATATTCTTTAAAAAATCCACGCCTTGTTTTAGGCCTTGAAAAAATATTCTTTAAAAGATCCACGCATTGAAAAAATGAATATTCCTCTGCCATATGGTATTGAGGTCCAGTCATTTATTTCCTTTCCCCATTTTCGATATTTTATTGATTTTCACACTTAGAACCCCCTCATATGTAGCATCAATTTGATACACCACCCTTCACCCTTAGCTTAGCTGCCACTTGATCTCTTACCCGCAAAAAGGTAAATCCTTTTATTTATACACCAACACCTCATCACTTGAACGGAATCAAGACTAATGTGCTGATGACGTGTCAAGGATCACTCAGACATTTTTATAATAAGTGGTGAACACCTACTGTCTGTCGGGGTGTTTTCTTCCTTGCTGACCAAACGCAGGGTGCGTGCGGGATAAAAAAGGGAAAATTAAATCAATTTTCCATTTAATCAACAACAGCAGCAACGAATGCACACACGCACAGTGGACATCTGTGGCGGCAGAGAGGGTGTTGAAGGGAGGCATGTGGTCAAGTGGCTGAGCAAACAGCCAAGCCAATGATGCGATGACACAGCCAACAACAACAACATGAGTTACAGGACAAACAATGAAAATCAAAAGGGCGTGACAAACAATGTAAACACACTTCTTTTTTTTTTAGGTGACAAAAAAAGGGTTGTTGTCGTTAAACGGTCAGCGACTGGATGTGGATGGACATGTGCAGCAACACTCCTCCGTCACGGCTACAACAACAACAAAGAAAAACTGCAGCAGGACAGAAGTTGTTGCTACACTTTAGAGTATTTACAAAATCCATTAAAAATAACTTGAATTGATAAAAATAGCCAGTCAGCCAGCCAGTCCATCAGTGAGTCATCCATTCAACTAGCCGGACAGATTGGGTGTTGCTGGACGAAAATGGAAAAACAAAATCGAACTCAGCGTGATATTTTTAGAAAGGATTTAACATGGATGTCGTTTATTTTTTCCAATCGACAATCCTATAACATTCGCTGTTTGACATGGTGTAAGGATAATAGCTGAGAGAAGGGTGGGGAGATTGGTCAGTCCTCGACATTTTTTCCCCGAAAAGGTACAACCAACAAACAATGTTGCTTGCATACTTGTTGACCATACACACACACCTTTGTTTTTGTTGGTGTTACTGTTGTTGTTGGTTTATTCGTCCATCCATGTCGCTGTCATGTCAAAAGTTATTGGTATTGACATTTTATTAGTTGGATACATCCTTTCGTGGTCAATGCTGGTAATTGTATCTAAATTGGATATCCTGTTTGTTTAACAACTAGTGGCGGCGGCGGGCAACAACAACAACACCATCATCCATTGCAGACCGACCACTATGGGCGAGTAAAAATAATCAACTGAAGCTTCCCCACCCTTCCCAACAACACTTGACTGAAACCCAATCTTCTCGTTTGACTGGTGGTGTGTTTGAGGATTTGTGAAAATTGAGCTAATTTATAACACCTTTGTAAGTGTGTGTGGTAAGCGAACGTGTGTTTGTGTGTGAAAATAATATTGGTTGTGGAAAAGGGGAGCGGGATATATATTTAAAATAAATTTATGGTTTAGAAAATAACAATGGAGGTTGAGGAAGGGTGATGAATGTCATCATGCATATAATTTTACAAGATAAATATGATTAAAGGATAATGACAAAGGATGGAGGATATTCGATATTATGTTACACAAAATAATTATTTTTAAATAAAATTTGAAATATTTCTAATAATTATTTTCTTTATTTCTTTTTAGGTAAGTGCCCTTTTATATGTTATCCTCCGAAAAAATAAAGATATTTGTAAGTATTTTGGAATTTTCTAAAGGAATTTTAAAAAAAATAGACTAAAAAAATTTTTTGAAGGCAAAAATGCATTTTTTAAAATATTTTTTGAAGGCATAATAAGAGGAGTGGATTTTTTCAAATATTTTGTCAAGGCATAATAAGAGGTGGATGTTTTTTTTAAAATAAATTTTGAGGATCATATGAAAAACGCAGCGTATGGGGCAACTCTGCGGACAGTAGCAACACGTAATGCGATGGAGAAATATCGGGAGAAAATGAGAGAGGAGAAACGTATTTTCAGAGAAAAGAAGAAAGAACAAGAAAACCGTGAGCGTGAACAAATCAAGATGTACAGGAGTCAGAATAACACCAAACCGAAGGCTTTGGTGCAGGCACATCCTCCTGTAGAGATGAAGAAGTAAACCTGGTAACAGATACAAACAGCGTGCTGAGGATCTGGAAGGAGCATTTTGAAAAACTTCTGGCATCAAATAGTAGCGGTGAAGAGAATACCCAGAACAAATAATAGTTGACGGTGTAGAGTGTATACCACCTATAGCCAAGATGTAGTCAGAATAGCAATCAATCGGCTGAAGAATAATAAAGCAGCAGGTACCGATAAGTTACCAGCCGAACTATTCAAGACTGGTGGCCAGATGCTGGTCAGGAGCATGCATCAGCTGATTAGTACAATTTGGCTAGATGAATGCGTGCCCAATGATTGGAACCCCAGCATCCTGGGTCCCGTGCAAAAAACAGAAGACAAAAGGATATGTGCCAACAATAGAGGAACAAGTCTCCTTCTCATCGCATATAAAGTGCTATCCAGCGTGCTGTGTGAACGACTGAAGCCAATGGTCAATGACATCATTGGACCATACCAATGCGGCTTCAGATCTGGCAAATCCACCATTGACTAGATTTTCACTCTGCGCCAAATTCTGGAAAAACCCCATGAAAAACACATCGACACATTGCACCTATTCGTCGACTATAAAGCCGCATTCGACAGCCCTATCCGTTCAGAGGTGTATAAAGCCATGTCTGCGCTTGGCTTTCCTCAAAATGAATACGGCTATACAGAATAACTTTAACTGGCACAAGATCAGCAGTTAAAGTCGGAAAGGATCTCTCGGAGCCCTTTAATGCCGAACGAGGATTCAGACAAGGTGATAGTTTGTCGTGTGACCTTTTTAACATCCTGCTGGAAAAGGTCATACGATAGGCACAAGTGAACAGAAATGGCACTATGAATACCAAACAGAGTGTCATTTCGCCTACGCCGATAACATCGACATAATGGGTCGAACACTGAGAGCGGTAACAGTCACCTTTGAACAAATTGAGAAGGAGTCTGCCAAATTGGGTCTGACAGTAAACGGCGATAAGACCAAGCTGATGGTATCAACGCGCAAGACGTCCAGTAGACTCGGACCAACTGTGGAACTTGAGAACTACAACGATTCCTTGGTACCGCCATAAACAAAACGAATGACATTCGTTTTGAAATTCGGAGAAGGATAGTGATGGCCAACAGATGCTACTATGACCTGAGCAAACAACTCAAAAGCAAGGCCACCTCCCGCCAGACCAAACTCTACAAGACGCTGATACTACCCGTGCTGTTGTATGGATCTGAAGCATGGGTACTTGCGCAAGCAGATGAGACAGCTTTTTCTCCAAAAGATCTATGGGCCGATCTGTGTCGACGGTGAATATCGCCGTCGAATGAACCATGAGTTGTACCAGCTATTCTCGGACATCGAAATTGTTAGACGTATTGAGCTGCAGCGACTACGTTGGCTAAGTCATGTTGTGAGAATGGATGAAGATGCCCCAGCCCAGAAGGCATATAAAAGCGAACCAGCTAATGGTTCACGCAGAAGGGGAAGGCCACGTATACGATGGAAAGACCAAGTAGAAAACAACAATTTGGAACGTGGTCTTTCAAATTGGAGGAGATGCGCACAAGATCGACGCGCTCGGAAATCTATTTTAAGCTTGGCTTATTGAGCAACTGTTTTGTCTATTGGAAGCGCGGGTTTTTTGTAAAGAATATTAATCCAAGGGCTATTGGAGGCGTGGGTTTTTTTTAAAGAATATTAATCCAAGGGCTATTGGAGGCGTGGGTTTTTTAAAGAATATTAATCCAAGGGCTATTGGAGGCGTGGGTTTTTAAAGAATATTAATCCAAGGGCTATTGGAGGCGTGGGTTTTTTTAAGAATATTAATCCAAGCGCTATTGGAGGCGTGGGTTGTGTAAAGAATATTAATCCAATGGCTATTGGAGGCGTGGGTTTTTTAAAGAATATTAATCCAAGGGCTATTGGAGGCGTGGGTTTTTTAGAGAATATTAATTCAAGGGCTATTGGAGGCGTGGGCGTTTTAACGATTATTAATCCAAAAGCTATTGGAGGCGTGGGCTTTTTAACGAATATTAATCCAAGGGTTATTGGAGGCGTGGGCGAATATTAATCCAAGGGCTATTGGAGGCTTGGGTTTTTTAAAGAATATTAATGCAAGAACTAGTGGAGGCGAAATTTTTTTTACTAATTTTTTTTTAGAAAATTTTTCTCAGGTCTAATAGAGTAGAGTGTTTATTAGAAGCGTGGAGTTATTAAAGAATATTTGTTCCAGGACTAATAGACGGGTGGAATTTTTAAGTAATATTTTTTGAATGCCTGTTAGAGGTTTTATAAAGAATCTTTTTTTTTTTTGTAAATGTCAACACAATCCCTTCATTGATGCCTGTATATATTTTAAATCATGATAAAATTCTCATTATTTTAAATATACATCTATTGAATATTCTAACAAAAGCCATTTCTTTTTTTCTTCTTGATCTCATACAATGTAAATACTATATTTTGAATTTAATTAAAAAACCCCTAAGCCTTTATATCAGGATTAAAGGGAACAATAGTACGTTGAGCCATTGTAATTGCATATTTTTTTGCGCATAACATTTTTTCATAAAATTTATGGAAAAAAATACTTTCCAATCAATCATTTTACAATAATTTCCTTTGTTTGTTTGCATGCAGTTTTTTCTGTGCCTTGCACTAAAATCCAAATTAAAATCAACAAATAAAATTCAATTCTTGTTTTTGTTGTTATTCTCTTTTGCTACAACAACAACTACAATTCCATCAACCATAGAATCTAATTCCTTTTTAATGTCACATGGATTATTTGTGGTACATTAACTGATGTTTTTTTTTCTGTGTTTGGTTTGGTTTATTTGTCCGTTTGTGCCATTTGAACATCATTTGGTGTCCATTAGATGTATTGTTGCCGCAGGATACACATACACAACCACAGATACACACACATTAATATTGTGTGTAATAGTGTGTGTGCATCTGTATTTGCTGGTAAACTTAATTAAATGTAATAAATTCTATTAAATACATAGTTACATATAAATGCATATAATTTTTATTTTGGGGAAAAATGTGTATTGGGGTGGAGGGAACAAAATTTGTTGAAGGACTAAATTAGGAGTGGGTTTTATAATGAATATTTTCCCAAGGGCTATATGAACGAATATATGAATGAATATGAATATCTTTTCAAGGCTTATATGAGGCGTGGATTTTTTAAAGAATATTTTTTCAAGGCTTATATGAGGCGTGGATTTTTTAAAGAATATCTTTTCAAGGCTTATATGAGGCGTGGATTTTTTAAAGAATATCTTTTCAAGGCTTATATGAGGCGTGGATTTTTTAAAGAATATCTTTTCAAGGCTTATATGAGGCGTGGATTTTTTAAAGAATATCTTTTCAAGGCTTGTATGAGGCGTGGATTTTTTAAAGAATATCTTTTCAAGGCTTATATGAGGCGTGGATTTTTTAAAGAATATCTTTTCAAGGCTTATATGAGGCGTGGATTTTTTAAAGAATACCTTTTCAAGGCTTATATGAGGCGTGGATTTTTTAAAGAATATCTTTTCAAGGCTTATATGAGGCGTGGATTTTTTAAAGAATATCTTTTCAAGGCTTATATGAGGCGTGGATTTTTTAAAGAATATCTTTTCAAGGCTTATATGAGGCGTGGATTTTTTAAAGAATATCTTTTCAAGGCTTATATGAGGCGTGGATTTTTTAAAGAATATCTTTTCAAGGCTTATATGAGGCGTGGATTTTTTAAAGAATATCTTTTCAAGGCTTATATGAGGCGTGGATTTTTTAAAGAATATCTTTTCAAGGCTTATATGAGGCGTGGATTTTTTAAAGAATATCTTTTCAAGGCTTATATGAGGCGTGGATTTTTTAAAGAATATCTTTTCAAGGCTTATATGAGGCGTGGATTTTTTAAAGAATATCTTTTCAAGGCTTATATGAGGCGTGGATTTTTTAAAGAATATCTTTTCAAGGCTTATATGAGGCGTGGATTTTTTAAAGAATATCTTTTCAAGGCTTATATGAGGCGTGGATTTTTTAAAGAATATCTTTTCAAGGCTTATATGAGGCGTGGATTTTTTAAAGAATATCTTTTCAAGGCTTATATGAGGCGTGGATTTTTTAAAGAATATATTTTCAAGGCTTATATGAGGCGTGGATTTTTTAATGATTAATTTTTTAAGGCCTATAGGAAGCATTAATTTGTTAAAGAATATTTTTTTTAAGGCCTATAGGAAGCATTAATTTGTTAAAGAATATTTTTTTCAAGGCCTATAGTAAGCATTAATTTGTTAAAGAATATTTTTTCAAGGCCTATAGGAAGCATTAATTTTTTAAAGAATATTTTTTTCAAGGCCTTTCCAAGGCGTGGATTTTTTAAAGAATATTTTTTTCAAGGCCTATCCAAGGCGTGGATTTTTTAAAGAATATTTTTTTCAAGGCCTATAGCATTAATTTGTTAAAGAATATTTTTTTCAATGCCTTAATTTTTTAAAGAAGATTTTTGGGGCTATGGAAGGCCTCTAAACAAGGCGGGGATTTTGTAAAGAATATTTTTTCTAGGCGTATAGGAAGCATTAATTTTTTTAAGAATATTTTTTCAAGGCCTATAGGAAGCACTAATTTTTTAAAGAATATTTTAGGGCTATGGAGCCTCCGATTTTTTAAGAAAATTTTTGAGGATATAGAAGCCTCCGATAATATCTGGAAAATTATTTGTCCTCTATCGACCCTATTCACCTCATTAATGCTTAGCAAAATGCATTTTGAATGTATGTGGTTAGATGATATATATCCATTCCCCGCCCTCTCCGTCTCTCCATATCCTAATGGTAATCTAAAAGCTTAGCCACACTTATGATGAAATATATTTAACAAGTAAACCACAGATTATACAAATACTGTTATACAAAGGATATAAGGGGAGATGTACACATACACATGAGAAGGACATAGACACACACTGAAATTACATATATTCAAACAAAATTCTTCCTCTGAATTTTATACAATTTATATAACAGATTTATTAAAATTTCATTTATTATTTTGATGTGTATAAAAATGTTTATATGTATGTGTGTGTGTGTTCGTACCCTGTGGTTAATAGTTTGCTAGGGGAACCCTATTCAAAGGATCAGACAGATAGATGCATTGGCTGGCTGCATAAGGGTTGTTTAGAGGTTAGCTTTACTGTGAGGGTATATGTGTGTGTGCTGTGTGGTATTATTATAATGCATTAGTTTTGTAATGAGATCATGTGTATATGTGTGTCACACACACATATATACAAATTTCTACCATATTTTTCGGAGGGGTCTTTAATAATCATTTAGTAATTTTTGAATATTTTTGAGGCTGTAACCACCACACACAAACACATACATATAATTATGTTGCCATAGGGTTTATTTGTTGCTGCTGCTGTTGCCACATAATGTGTGCGTATGTTGTCATGCCTACGCCTTTGTTGTTGTTACTGCTGCTGCTGATTATTATTATTATGTTTATTATAATTTTGTTGCAAAAATCATTTAAAGGTAATTGAGTTTGAGAGAAAAACATATCATTATCTGAAACCACAAAATGCGTTTGCAAGTGGCACATGTTGTTTGGCGGTTAATAATAAGTCTGTCTAATATTAAACTAATAGGCAAACTATGTTATGATGCCGCAACACAGTCTCTCTCCTCCAGCACCAAAAAAAAATTAGGGTCGCACACACACACATTGCGAACCACCGCAAATAACCACAGCCGCTTATTTGTGTGTTGCAATGCCATCCATCCAGCCAGCCCGCTAGCCAGCTTTTCACTATTTGTGGTCTTCCATATATTGTTACATACGAGATAATACAGACCGGACCCAGCCGCCGCCACCAATGACCTGCATATCTATTACAATAATCCGCTTGTATAAACTCGATTATAACATTTGCCATAGTTAGATTTCATATGTAGATGATGATCACACACACATATATATACACACACCAACAAATGAATACAGTTTGGTGGGGCGAAAAATATAATTTTTAGTCAAAATCTGTTATGGCCTCATAAACCCTAAACTCTAACCAGTTGTAATCCAAAAATATTTTTTCTGGTATTGCCATTGAGCCTGCCATTGGCTACCAATGTGGGTGAGTATATGACCGGTTGGCTGGCAGTTGCCTACCCATATTCTGTTTCACTTGTGGTTCGTTTTCAAATTCACTTTAATAAAAACCTAATAAATTAACTAAAAACATCACCATCACCAACAGAACGAACCCCCACAGGGAATTTGTGTGCCGCTCAAAGAACAATAATTGAAATGTTAGACATTTGAATCGAGGATGGGACTTTTTAAAGAATTTTTTCAAGAACTTTAATAGGCGAATTTTAAAAAAAGAGGATTGCAAAAGGCGTGCATTTTTAAAAAATATTTTTCAAGGATTATAGAAGGCGTGCATTTTTTAAAAAATATTTTTCAAGGTTTATAGAAGGCGAACATTTTTTTAAGAATATTTTTAAATGACTATAACAAACGTGGATTATTTACAGAATATGTTTTCAAGCGCTGTAAGAAGCGTGGATTTTTATTAAGAACATGTTTTCAAGCACTATAGGAGGCGTGGATTTTTTTAAGAAATTTTTTCCTGAATTTTTAAAATAATATATTTTTTTAAATCTTAGGTATGCGTGGATTTTTATAAAAATATGTTTTGAAAATATTTTACGAAGTGTTTGCGAGGCCTTGGTTTCTTAAAAATATTTTTTAAAGAATATTTCCAATGCTTATAAAAGACGTGGATTTTTTAAAGAATATTTTTCAGACTTGCAAAGGCTTGGATTAAAAAAAAAAAAACATTTTTCAGGGTCTCTAACAGGCATGGACTTTTCAAAGAATATGTTTCCTAGGTCTGCAATAATAGTGGATTTTTCAAATAAATTTTTTTTATGTCTTCAATACGCGTGGATTTTTTAAAGAATATTTCTTCTAGGTCTTCAATAGGTTAATTTATTAACAAAATATTTTTCACGTCTTGCCATGTCGTGAAATTAAAAAAATATATTTTTTTACGTCTTGCCAAGGCTTGGATTTTTTTAAAAATATGTTTTCACATCTTAGCAAGGCGTAGGTTGTTTAAAACCCAGTAAGAAAAGTAGTAAAATCAGACTGGACCGACTATATGATACCCTTCACCACTTTGGGTATATTGTACCTATATATCCTTACAATAACTTAATCTGAACCGATTTTCCCGAAACTTACCAATCATCATTCTAGTCTTAATTCAGAACGCTATGTCAAATTTCGTGCAAATCGACGGATATAAAGAGACATTTTGGTGCAAATCCAGGGATATATACGGATTTTGGTGCACCATAATACATAAAATTGGACGAAAATATATATGGCAGCTATATCTAAATCTGAACCGACTTTATTCAGTACCCCATGCCAAATTTCGTGCAAATCGAAATTTATATAGGGACTTTGGTTCACCATTTACATAAAATCGGACTAAAACATATATGGAAGCTTTTTTCCCAAAACTTACCTCTCATCGTACTAGACTCTATTCAGTACGCTATGCCAAATTTCGTGCAAACCGAATGATACATGGGACTTTGGTGCACCATTTAAATAAAATCGGACTAAAACATGTATGGGAGCTATATAGAAATCTGAACCGATTTTCCCAAAACTTATCTCTCATCGTACTAGACTCCATTCAATACGCTATGCCAAATTTCGTGCAAATCGAAAGATATATAGTGACTTTGGCGCACCATTTACATAAAATCGGAAGAAAATTTTTATGGGAGCCATATCTAAATCTGAACCGATTTTCACGAAAATTATGGGAACTATATCAACAACTGAAACGATTTTCACGAAATTTGACGCACATCGCTCTAGACTTAATTCAGTACGTCACGCTAAATTTTGCGCAAATCAAAGGATATATAGTGACTTTACCGCACCATTTACATTAAATCGGGCGAAAATATATATGGAAGCTATATCGAAATCTGAACCGATTTTTCCGAAACTTACCACTCATCATTCTAGACTCAATTCAATACGCTATGTCAAATTTCCAGCAAATCGAAAGGTTATAGGTACTTTGGTGCACCATTTACCTTAAATCGGATGAAAATATATATGGGAGCTATATCTAAATCTGGACCGATTTTTTTCCAATTTCAATAGGGTTCGTCCTTGGGCCAAACAGATGAACTGTGCCAAGTTTCATCCAATTCGAATCATAAATGCGACCTGTACTTTGTTTACAATTTAACATGGACAGACGGACGGACGACTTAAAAAGTGATTCTATGCTCATTCTCAAAAGGAAGCATGTGTCTATCTCGTTTCCTTTTGCCTGTTACACACTTATGCACAAAGACATAACACCCTGTACCACAGTGTGTGAAGGGTTTAAAAAGTGGGATTCAGCCTTACTATTTTGCCTCGCCTACACCCTACACAACTATGTTGTCAGGGTATTATAGCTTTGTGCAACCCAAGGAGTTTGTAACGCAGCCAAATATTGGTCCTAGACCCACCTTTAAGTATACCGATCGTCATATCCCGACTAGCTGAGTCGATCTAGACATGTGTGTCCGTCCGTCTGTCCATTATAATTTGTAAACAATCTTCACGAAATTGTGCATGTAGGATGAGTTCTGGCTAATGAAGACCCCTATTGTTCTTGGTAAAGATCGGTGAATATACAGGGGATGAAATGGACCAAATAATACATTGTCGGTTTTTCTGGTCGCTCCAGAGGCCGCAATTATGGCCCGAACATCATGAAATTTTACATGGAGAAGGGGATCGGGTGAAAGAATAAGCATGGTAAGCATTAGTAATATTCGGAAAATATGTCAGTGTATGGAAGATGTGCTGTTGACCTCTTATCTGACAAGAGGGTGCAAATGTCACGAAATATTTCCCAGGCTCGGAAAGTTAGAACTCCGTCGTAGTTGTGTAGGGTATCGTATGGTCGGCCCGTCCGTCTATACTGCTCCGCTGACTGGTTAAAAATATTTTTGAAGATTTATTTTTTTTTTTTTTCAAATCGCAGCATGGCGTAGATTTTTTAAAAAATATTTTTCGCAGACCCATCATATATTTGCATATCTTCTTTTAAGGTTGTCATGGACGTATTTTTTTCTATTTTTAATGGTTTGATGATATTTGTTTTTATTTATAGACAATCGAATAGTTTTTAATTAGCTAACATACATGTTTTTAAAATTAGAATATTAGTATTTTTTTTAAATAATTTTTTGCTTAAGGGGCTTTTACATTTTTTTTCTTATAATTTATTTCAGCAGGTTTAACATCGGAAAATCTTCAAAATTATTTTTTTTCCTAAATGGAATGTTAATGGAATAAAATAGAAATATCACAAATTCCATAATTACCCTCTCAGAACATATATTATATCCCCAAATGGGGAAATAGAAATTATGGCTTGGTGCCAATTTTTTGTGTTTTATAGTTGACATTTCCATAATATTCACAAATCGTCGAAACAATAAATTGTCACATATATCATTTTTATTAAAAAATATGTGTCTAAAATTAGTATTTTTAAGATAACCTTGAGATCGGTGAAATTTAAAGACATTTAAATTTAAAATTCCTTGAGAGGTCCCAGGTGCCTCTTTTTGGTATTAAAATGCATTTCTTTTTTAAGCAGCAGATATTTCTGAAAATCGGACTAGACCTTTATGTAGGGTCTACACAAAGGTCCCTTTCGATTTTCAGTATTTATAGGGGCTTAGTCATATTTGCTTTGTATAATTCGGATCTAGATTATGATGTGTCTCTTTCGTTTTTCTTATCCTGAAATGTCCATCCAAAGCTGTGTTCAATTAAAATTCCATATAAATTGGGATAAATGAAAAATAGGTGTACTGTGGTATTGTTCTACAAAACCATCGGCATAATTGTTCGATATGGACGTTTTGAAAAAAAAATTAAAACAGAAGCGTTAATTCCATTAATACTCTTTGCTTGTTGCCAACTCCGTCACATACATGTATGTGTGGGTGTGGTGGGAGGTTGGGAGTTTGACACAAACATTTTTCTGTTGGTGTTATTATTGTTTTTGTTGTTGCCATATTAAATTCTCATTTATATAATCAAATCAACAGTGTCTGCCACGGGCTAAGCGCCTGGTGGATTGGAGCAAAACGACTGTGCCACAACAACGGCAACATCAAATGAATGAATGAATGAATGCGGCATTATGTCCAAACATCTGTATCCATTGTAGTTGAATGAATATTAATTTGTTGTTGCCCATTGTTCGTTCATTTGTCCATTCCATGTTTGGTGTGTTGTGTTTTCCACATAATATTGCATAAAAATGGTTTATAATTCACTGGCTTGGGCTAGTTTACTCAATTCGATGCGATGCGATTCGTTCACTCGCTTGCCTTTTCACCGTGTTCTGGTCAGTGTTGTTCTTGCTGTTGTTGTTGTTTTGTCACATAAATGAATAAATGCCAAAATGCATGAATAAAAAATACAAAAATGCCTGTTAGCGCTCCACCTCATTTGCAGCAAATGCTAGTTAGGAGCCTCTTTCACTCTTTTGAGAATATGAATGGCAATTTTATTGCCATCGTTCGCTGGTTGGTTGGTGCATTAAAAATGCATTATTTTAAGTTTACCCTAAAGACTCGTTATAAATACAACAGCCATATGTGACAAAACATCGACGGTCGGTCGGTCGGTCGACATGAGAATTTTATGTTTTGGAACATTTGTATTTTTTGTTTTGTGTTGTTGTTGCTGTTGTTTTTCGTTGCCACAAACAATTACACATCTAGCCGGGGGAAAAAAATGTTGCAAAAATGCAACCAGATGAAAATAACAAATTTCACGCATTAGAGAGATATAGCCACAGGTACATAAAAACGCCATCATTTGGAAATATTTTATGTAAATGGGTCATCAGCGGGAATAGAATGATTGGTGGTAGTGAAATAATTGCAGAGCATGTTAATAAAGTGATTTGTTGGGAGAGGGGTTCTTTAGACAATTTTGAAAATATGTATGCCATTTGAAATATATAAGGAAAATTCTAATTTTTGAAACATTAATTTTGGTTTCCATAATGCTTTTGTTAGAACATGGCATAACCTCTCCATATATTCTGGGAAGACCTTTGTAAGACCATATTATTAATAATTTTTTGCTATCTCCCGAAATGCTAAATTATAGAAACTTCAATAAGAAGTGCAGTTAAACTGAAATGGGATCTCAATATTAGATTGTTTTTAAACATTAGCCTTTATTTGCCATTTTTCGCTCAGAAGGTTGGTTTTGAACCCGAAATCCAAATAAAAAGGTGGGCCTTTTATAAAAACAACAAACTGGGATTCAGCCTGACTATTTTGCAAAAACAAAACACAAATGGTATTCAAATAACCCGCCAATACTACTGAGATCTATTAGCAATTTCTCTAAAGTAGACCACCATCCATTCATCTGAGATTCCCAAAAAAAAACAAATGTTTCAAAATAATAAGGCTCTGGATTGAGCCGATGGGTGAGAGCTCGCGTTATCGGAGTATGCAATAATTCGATCTTCTCATATTCTTTTTGTTAATCGAATTCCTCGTCGCAGACCCACTTAGAATAGCAGAACAGTAGCAAATGACTAGTTTTGCCACAGCAACAAGCTTTGGCTCCTGTCTTCGAACCCATAAGGTGATTTGCTGTTTCCGACACTTAACAATATTCTCATATTTATACCCTTCATTACACTATGCACAGGTTGGATGCGGTTGGTGCGGTTCAGAGTTGGATTTATCTCCCATACATATTTTCGTCCGATTTTACGTAAATGATGAAGCAAAGTCCCTATATATCCTTCGATTTGCACGAAATTTGGCATAGTTCAGATTTAGATATAGCTTCCATATATATTTTTATATTTTATAAATTTTTCGATTTGCACGACATTTTGCATAGCGAACTGAATTAAGTCTAGAACGATGTGTGTTAGGTTTCGCAAAAATTGGTTCAGATTTAGATATAGCTCCCTCGTATATTTTCTTCCGATGTTATGTAAATAGTGTACCAAAGCAACTATATACTTTCGATTTGCAGGAAATTTCGCACAGCATGCTGAATTGAGTCTAGAATGATGTGTGCTTAGTTTCGTGAAAATCGGTGTAGATTTATATATACTTACATAGCTGGCATGTGACACCACATTAGTTCCATAAGTCGAGCTAAAAAGAGATTTCCAAGCGCGTCGGTCGTGTTCTCATCTCATCCAATTGGAAAGACCATTTTCCGAGAGTTGTCTTCTACCAGATCTTTCTCCATGGGATTCGTGGCCTTCCCCTTCTGCGTGAACCATTACTTGGATCGTATCTATATGCCTTTTGAGCTGGGGCATCTACATCCATTCTCACAACATGACATAGCCAAAGTAATCGCTGCAGCTCCATACGTCAGACAATGCCGATGTCAAGATTCATGTACCGATATTCACCGTCAACATTTCTGTTCATAGATTTTCGCCTTTTTCTCTCAAAAACTCCAAGAGCTGTCTTATCTGCTTGCGTAAGAACCCATGATTCAGATCCATATAACAGCACGTGTAGCATCAGCGTCTTGTATATTGTGAGTTTGGTCTGGCGAGAGGTGGCCTTGTTTCTGAAATGTTTGCTTAGACCATAGTAGCATCTGTTGGCCAACACTATTCATCTCCGGATTTTTAGTTTTTTTTATGGCGGTACCGAGGTATCAGAGGTGACTGTTACCTTTGCAGTAATCGATCCATTATGTCGATGTCATCGGCATAGGCAGTCAACATTTGTTGTTTGGTGTACAGAGTGCCATTTCTGTTCACCTTTGTCTCTTGTATGACCTTTTCCAGCAGGATGTTAAAAAGGTCACAAGACAAACTGCCACCTTGTATGAATCCTCGTTCGATATTGAAGGGCTCCGAGGGGTCCTTTCCGTTTTTTACTGCTTATCTTGTGCCAGTTAGAGTTATCCTGTATGGCTGCATTAATTTTGCAGGAATACCGAACGCTGGCATGGTTTTAAACTCCTCTGAGCGGATTGGGCTGTCGAATGCGGCTTTATGGTCGACGAATAGGTGGTATATGTCGATGTGTTTTTCGTGGGTCTTTTCCAGGAGGTGAATTTGCCAGGTTTGAAGCCGCATTGGTATAGTCCAATAATGTCATTGACCATTGGCTTTAGTCGTTCACACAGCCCTCTGAATAGCACTTTATATGCGATGGTAAGGAGGGCACGGATGCAGAGGTTTCAAATATTGGGTATGTATTCTTCTATCCAAATTCTACCAAACAGGTGGTGCGTGCTTCTGATTAGCATCTTACCACCTGCCTTGAATAGTTCGGTTGGTAATCCATCAGCACCTACTGCTTTATTATTCTTCAGCCGATTAATTGCTATTCCGACCTCACCTTGGCAAGATGTTATGCACTCTATTTGCTAGTTGAAGCTTTGTAAAATGCCTTTCCAGATCCTCAAAACGCTTTCTGTATATGTCACTTGGTTTTGCTATATCCTCCTATAGACCGGTAGCCCCAATATTCGGTCTTTGGGGATGTCAGATACGTTTTTCAACCTAATTGTCTGCATATGAGGGTAGCCCTCATATAAGGGACTCCATTTATCCGGATTTTTGTGTACCCCATTTATTCGGAATTTTGGGTATGTTGTACACATCTTCCAACCAAAACTTATATGTTTATTTTTTATTGTGGGTTTTTCGACTTGTTTTTATACCCTCAGTCTTATAGCTAATGAGGGCATATACACTTTGATGATAACTCTCGACGGAAGTAATCGGTATCTTTCAATCTTTGCTTATCTTAATATTTCTTCCGAACTTAGTTAATGTTCGAAGACGGGGAACACCGGTCTACACCTTCTAGTAGAATTTCAGGCGAATGGAATTTCCGATTTAATCGAAACCTTGCACAAACTTTTATCATTACCAAGCCTAGGTCATGTCCGAAGATAGGACCTGTTGGTTCACTCCTTCTGGTACCTACCCCACAAAGGGTAAATATTTATAAATCCAATTACAGAAGAATGGAATGTACCATTTGAACCAAACCTTGTGCAGCCTATTATCTTTACCAAACCTTGATCAAGTCCAAGGTGGCACCCACTTATCCACTCCTCCAGGTGTGTAATTCTGAAGACCTCTGCAAACCATAGGCAGAGGGTATATATCTGTCGGCAACACCGATAAACCCTTTTTTACCTGTTTCCTTAGTCTTTGTCAATCCATTTTCATTTCCTAAATTTAATCAGTTTCTGTATGTTCGGTTCGTTAGCTTATATGGACAATTAAATCGTTCGACTTCGACACTCTGACTATAATTTCGCGATAACGTATTATGGTCATAAGCTGGGGATAATGACATCAATTCACCTATTGATTCCCATTTTGTTCTTCAAAAAGTTAACATTTTGAAATAAATATTCAAGACACCATTTATGTCTGTATGTATGTATGTACTTATCTGTCTCTGTCAATGTGTTCATATTTTCTTAAAACTAAATGCGGTACACCAACGGTCAAAGATATCACCTATAACTGTAATGCTGCCACATCCTTTTATGGTTGTACCACCTACTGAATATTTCAAAATCACTGAATGTTGCAAAAATAACCTGAATATTTATTTACAAATACATATATTTTTTATCTTCACACAAACACATACATACATTTATGGTTGAGTGAATGTGTGTTAAAGTGAGTTCGTGTGTGATATTCTTGTTGATACATAGTTATTATTTATTTATCAAATACTTTATGAAAAATCTACACCTTTATCGACACATACACACCGGGTACACTGCTACACCTACACCCACACACACATAACTGACCACCTTACTCAGCTATTCAGTTGACACATTTATTTTTCATAATATTTGTTGCGGATGCTGATGGTGATGTTGCTTTTGATGTTATTTGTTGTTTTTAGTGGCCGACCGACCGGCCAAACACACACACACCCAAACACACATTCGGTTGACCAATGGCAATTGCTTGTATGTGTACTACACACATTGCAATATGTATGTGTTACAATTTACAATTCTTAACGAATTTTTCAAAGTTATCTCTTTCGGTGTTTTATGTTTTTTTTTTTTGCGCAAGGATACAATTTTTCATATAAAACACAGGACACGAAAGGACGAGGAACACAACAAGCAGAAAAAAAGGAAACACACATGTTAGTAGTACCACCAAAAACGCTATGTGTTTGGCTCGTGTTGAAAAAAGCAGATTGCTGCAGCTTCAGAGTTGTTGCATGATTTGTGGGCCGAGTAGCAGCGGTGGATAACAACGACGATAGTGGTAGTGGTGTAGCATGGAATGGTGCCACATGTAGTAAGTTGTTGGCTACAAATATCAATGTTGTAGTCGTTGTGTTGGCGGTGGTAAATGTTCAAGTGACCCTCTTTTATGTGGCTTAGCTTTGGGTGAAAGGTTACCGAAAAGCGTGAGCCTGCGAGAGAAATGTAAGGGGGAGATTTTTTTCTTGCATATGTTAAAAAGGAAAATAAACAAACCCCCTGGTCCTCCCCTTACCTCCCCTACACACATATTTGCCTTTGACCCACATTTTTTTGTGTTACTCGTAGAGGCAGCGTGGAGTAGAGTACCGAGTACTTAGTCGGTCTGAGAAGAAAGGGTATATTGGACCCAAAACAAAGTGGCTTGTCAGTCAGCAGCTCACCTCCTGGCCGCCCATCCGCACCTTCCTCAACATCCTCACCATCATTACTCAGCATGAATGTATATTTGGCCAACAATTACACGTTTTGTAGGCTTTTTTGTGGCCTGGTTTTTTTTCACCCAGCTCTTGCTCGCTCGATGAGTTGGACACCCACACAAACACATATATGGAAATGTTGTTTTGCCACAAGTCAGTTGTAGGTCGCTGGCTGTTGGCTTGCTTGATTGCTGCACCAACAATATCAACTACTCCTCGAAGAGTTAAAATGTGTGACATTAGGCACGGCTTGGTGGGGTTGGTTAGGGAGCAAGAGACAGATGTGGTACTATGGCCCACTACTGTGTGGTGTCAAGGTACGCTTTTATGCATAATTTAAATATTTAAGTGTTACGACCCACACTTTATGCTCAGCTGGCAAATTGCTGCTATTGCTGGAATTGCAACACACAAAATTGCAACAGAAAATCGGACGAAAAAAATCCGCAGCAACATCCAAACAGTAGTCATGGGTATTATTGCCACAACAACAACACAAATGACATAACAACAACAAATACTACTCTGGCTTCTAAGTTGGGTGATGTGTGTGTGTGTTTCGTTTTTAGGTTCATTTCAGGGAATGACTTTAATTCTAGGGGTGCAGGATGCGGGTGTGTGGGGCACTTGCAGCCATACCTTAAAATAAAATGAGCACGTGTGATATTTATGAGCTGCAAACATAAGTGCAATTTCATCACAAAACCAGCAACTGACATACACCTACATACACACACATGCTCTCACACACCCATACATATAAACATTTTAAATTAAAATTGCAATGACAATACAAACTAAAAGGGAAAATGTATGTCTGTGAGTTATTTTTTTTTACTGTCTAACCGATCTATGGTCTGCTTACCAGCAATACTGACTACCCGCCTGTCTTCCCTCCACTCTACTCCGGTTTTGGAATGGTGGGCACAAAATATATGATTGTCGCAAAATGAACAAATAAATCAAGTACACCATGCTACACGAACAACAACAACAACAGCAGGAATTGCAAAAGGAGGAACGGCAATTGTGGAAAGTAGTGAGGCACAGGGCAAAGAGAAACCTGCAACAGTAATGTGTTGCCATGACAATACTTTACGCATTTCGTTGCCAGTATTCAGTTAATTTTCAGTTTTTTACTGCATTATCCAGCCCAGGAAGTTCGGGCATTATCAGTGTGGCAGAGCACAGTGTTTTAAAAAATGTAGGTCTGACTGAGGACTCTTTTTTTCTATATAAAAAATCCTCAGTACTCTTTTTTCTATATAGAAAAAAATTCCTCAGTTCACTGAGGACTCTTTTTTTTTGTATATAGAAAAAAATCCTCAGTACACTGAGGACTATTTTTTCTATAGTAAAAAAATCCTCAGTACCATGAAGACTCTCTTTTCTCTTGAAAAAAATCCTCAGTACCCTGAGGATTCCTTTTTTCTATATAAAAAAATCCTCAGTACACTGAGGACTCATTTTGCTATAGAAAAAAAATCCTCAGTACCCTGAAGACTCTTTTTGCGATAAAAAGAAATCCTCAATACCCTGAGGACTCTTCTTTCTATTGAAAAGAATCCTCAGTACCCAGAAGGTAAGAGCCTCAAGAAATTTTCCTTAAAAATCCTCAGTACCCAGAAGGTAAGAGCCTCAAGAAATATTCCTTAAAAATCCACGCCTAAGGTTCCATAAGAGTCTCAAGAAATATTCCTTAAAAATCCACGTCTAAGGTTCCATAAGAGTCTCAAGAAATATTCCTTAAAAATCCACGTCTAAGGTTCCATAAGAGTCTCAAGAAATATTCCTTAAAAATCCACGCCTAAGGTTCCATAAGAGCCTCAAGAAATATTCCTTAAAAATCCACGCCTAAGGTAGGACTAGAGCCTCAAGAAATATTCCTTAAAAATCCACGCATAAGGTTCCATAAGAGCCTCAAGAAATATTCCTTAAAAATTCACGCCTAATGTTCCATAAGAGCCTCAAGAAATATTCCTTAAAAATTCACGCCTAATGTTCCATAAGAGCCTCAAGAAATATTAATTAAAAATCCACGCCTAAGGTTCCGTAAGAGCTTCAAGAAATATTACTTAAAAATCCACGCCTAAGGTTCCATAAGAGCCTCAAGAAATATTCCTTAAAAATCCACGCCTAAGGTTCCATAAGAGCCTCAAGAAATATTCCTTAAAAATCCACGCCTAAGGTTCCATAAGAGCCTCAAGAAATATTCCTTAAAAATCCACGCCTAAGTTTCTCTAAGAGCCTCAGGAAATATTCTTTAAAAACCATGCCTAAACCAACCTTAAAAAAGAATATTTTTTTAAGGTTACAACAAGGCGTAGATTTTTTAAATGAATAATTTTTTAAGGTTACAACAAGGCGTAGAAATTTTCAGGACTCATTTTGCTAAAGAAAAAATTCCTCAGTACCCTGAAGACTCTTTTTGCGATAAAAAGAAATCCTCAGTACCCTTTTTTAGAATATTTTTTTTTAAGGTTACAACAAGGCGTAGATTTTTTAAAGAATATTTTTTAAGGTTACAACAAGGCGTAG
>NW_026877382.1:0-21872 GCF_032173495.1 Musca vetustissima | reverse complement strand
AGTATTTAGCTAAATTTTCCCACTGAATCTAATTTAGCTTAGTTTTCAAACTTGCGTGTCTGTAATATAAAATTAAATTTCCTCAGAGAATAAAAAACCTCCTACCAGACAATTTACAGACTATATCCACACAAATGTCCCGTCATTTTAAGAAAGTTTTGGAGGATATAAAATGTCTTTCCGTCTGAACTTAACTTTTTGTTTCTTGTTATTTTTATATATGTCGTCACACATATCCAATCAACAAACAATGATCAATTCACAGCCAATATTATGTTGGGGAGCTCATATTCCACATTCACTTGTCACTTTCATACTTCAGACTCTAAAATTGCTTTTCTAACATCCACTGTGCACACTATAGCGAAACGTTAAGTTTATGTTATTAAAACACTTCTTTGTTCCGAAAAACAATACTGAACCCAAATCGACAAAACGCCCGTCACAACAATACCTCCAGGCCTTCCTAGCTGGCTAACTATAAAATGATGATGATTGTGGCTTGCGGTTACCGTAGCAAATCTTCTTCATAGTCTGCTTTGTGGAATGGAGTCCAATGAAATAACAACAACAAAAATGGTTCATTTGAAAAATTTTGAGGTCTATTAAAATGAAATTAATAACAACTGTGAACTTGGCTTGATTTTTGATAAATGATTGAGAAAAAATTGATAATTGATTTTTTTGTTTTGTAAACCACAACATAAAGAATAAATTTGATTTATTTGGATTGTGGCACAGTGGGGGATTCACCTAAGGTACACGTAAAGTAGTCGGATTTTTACACACTAAAAAACCTTAATGCCAAATAAAACCCTCTTCGGTAAAAAAAAATCCCCCACGAACCTGCAAAAATAGTTTTTCAGTCTCCATGACCCTGGCATCGCCAATTACTGCCCTAAACCCTTAAAAATAGACACAATTTTGCTATAGTGTTATATGGAACCCCAGTCAAATTATGAGCATATTTTAAATGGGTTTAAAGTGTCTAATGTTCGAAAATAATAGCACCTCCAATTTTCATTTTGACAGATTTAGCATGACCTTCAAATATTTTAGAGAATGACGATTAAATATTAAGTAAATACGATTATAAAAGTGACGGTATGGTCTGACCCATAAATGAATCGTTTATTTATTCATTAATAACTATACCAACAATTGTACTTCATGCGAAAATCCGTAGTATCATTATATGGGGGCTAGGGGCTACGGATCAATTACAGAGATGGCCGAAGTTAGAATGATTACAGCATATGGTTTAATAGGCTAAATCGTCTTAGAATTCTATACTTTCGGGACAAACCTAAAACGCGGAATAAATCAAATAACTATTTTGATATAAAACTAGTATGGAAAGCAGTTAAGTCGGACGGGCCCCTTCACCACTTTGGGTATATTCAACATATGAAATTCTACCAGACATCGCATTTTTGAAAAAATTTGTAGTGAACGGCCTAACTTTGGGTCTTTGTGGACCGATTTAAACGAGACTTACCAGAGATTAACTTATATTAACTACAGTTCATTGTACAAAATTGTGTGGCAATCGGACAAACTTTGGGTCTTCAGTGCACAATTTACATAAAATCGGAAGAAAAAAAAATATATCGAAGCTGAACCGATTTTCAGGAAACTTAACACACATCGTTCTAGACCTAATTCAGTACACTACGCCAAATTTCTTGCAAATCGAAAGATATATTGGTACTTTGGTGCATCATTTGCCTTAAATCGAACGAAAATATATATGGGAGCTATATTTTAATCTGAACCGATTTTCAGGAAACTCAACACACATCATTCTAGACCAAATTCAGAACTCTATTCCAAATTTCGTGCAAATCGAAAAATATATAGGGACTTTGGTACACCATTTACATTAAAACGGACGAAAATATACATAAGAGCTATAACTAAATCTGAACCGATTTTCAAGAAACATAACACACATAATTCCACACTTAATTCAATACGCTGTGCCAATTTTCGTGCATATCGAAAGATATATAGGGAATGTGGTGCACCATTTACATTAAATCTGACGAAACTATATGGGAGCTATATCTAAATCTGGACCGATTTTCAAGAAACTTAGCAGACTTCATTCTAGACCTAATTCATTACGCTGTGCCAAATTTCGTGCAAATCGAATGATATATAGAGACTTTGGTACACCATTTACATCAAATCGGACGAAAATACATATGGGAGCTATATCTAAATCTGAACCAATTTTTTCCCAATTTCAATAGGGTTCGTCCTTGGGCCAAACAAATGAAGTGTACCAAATTTCATCCAATTCGGATCATAAATGCGATCTGTACTTTGTTTGCAATTTAACATGGACAGACAGACGGACGGACATGCATAAATCGACTTAGAAAGGACTACCCCAAAAAGGGGGGACGAATATTAATAATTTTTGGTATGGATATTTGGGTGGTGTACCATTTGGGGGTGTACCATTTATAACTCAAAGTACTAATTTACAGGGAATTCAATTGAAAAATGCGCTCAAAATCCCCAAAATATTGAAAATTGGAGGTACCGGTTTATGGGGGCTACCAGAAAAAGTGGACCTATACCTATGATTTTTAGTGAGATCTATCTACCTCAATTCGTTTAGATGCTAGGGTGATTAAAACAGATAGACGGAGAAAAATAGTCATAGAATTTTACGCTGATCAATAATATATTTACTTTATAGGGTCGGAGGTAGTTATTTCGATGAGTTACAAGCAGAAAAAATAAGCTTAATATACCCTCCATATTATGGTGCAGGGTCCTGGTTTTGGTATAGTCCAAATATGATGGTAACCAAATCTTAAATATTTTGAGGATTTCGGTATAGGATAGCCCTTTATATAGAACTTCATATCGATTTGACCATATATTTATGTATTATTGTACGAGTCCTATTTTTGATTCGAATGAGATGCCATTTTGCAGAACTCATTCATTTGGCCCAAGGACAGACCATATTGAAATTAATTCAATTTTAAATCCATATTGAAATCGATTCTAATTTAGATATAAATCCCATATATAGGTTTATCTGATTTTACGATGATCTACAAAAGAGAGACAGTTTCTTCTATTTACAATGAATTTGGCACAAGGAAACTAAAATTACTTGTGTTAGGTTCTGTTCAATTTCAGTCAGATTTAACCATAGCTCATATTTATATTTTCGTCTGATTGAGACGGAATTGTGTTCATCGTTTGAGATTTTGATATAGCTCCATTAGATAAATTCAACCGATTTGATCTGACTGATGCGATTCGCTCATAAGATTCCATCTTCGGCATAACCATATTGGTGTATCATAGCTTTCATATAGTCGGTCTCGTCCGACTTTTTTCATTTCCTTAATGGTTGTATTTGTTTACTTTAACAGATTATATACTGCCCTTCAAAACTTTCAGAAAAACTCTCCCACTGTGTTAAACAATATATACAACAAGATGTGTAACTAATGTTGTATGCCGCACAAAAGAACACCTAACGTGCGTCCGTGCCATTTTATTTAAACCTTCAGTGAAACGGGTGAATGGACATATCAGTACTTTATTGAAACGTGTATATTTTTTCATTTTCTCTCTCTCCGTAGTTTAGCCTAATTTCAAATGAATTCAATTTGTTGTAGTCTGATTTTAATTCAAACAAAAAATTAAAAAGTTTTGCCTACATTTTTAATAGCTGTCTGTTATTCAGTTCTTTGTCTCTATTGAAAGCATTGTTGGTTCGTGTGCGTGTTTGTTAAGAGAGGCTATATATGCCTGTCATACATTGTATTTACAAAACATTTGTCATTTTGATCTCATGAGGAATAGACAGACACAAAAATGGTCATATATCATAAGAAATTAATAATAAACGTGCTACCGTGGCTACTATTCGCGCAAATTACATCGGTGGCATTACATCCGACAATTGGTCCCGCCAATCCGCTTACACATTGGTTGTTGTATCAACGACAATTTAATTTGGATTCATCACAGAGCTACAAATTACCAGTACCTGCACCATTTCGTTCATTAAAATCATTAGAGTTAGTAACGCCAATAGAATATAACCACCCACAGCAAACGGAGGAGGGGGAGGTGAAACAGAAGGAGGAGCAACCGTCATCAAATCACAGATCAGAACGTAAACTCAACGAATATTCATATTCAACGCAACAAAATGCCGCTGAAGAACAAATACATCATTTGAGCGATTTCGTGAATCCCCATGCCCAAAATATTAATGCCGAATTGGAAAAAGCTTTTGCTGCCGCGATTGCATCATCGTACGAACAAAACGATCTACAAACTGCTGTACCTGAAGCCATAACAAATGACTTGAATTTGGATCAATCACCTACAGGTGCCACTGCTGGCAGTGTGCCATTCGATTGGCATCAATATTTTACAATGGATTCACAGCCATTACAGCTACAGCCTCAAGAGCAAGAGCAGCAGCAAAAACCGTCAGAGCAACAACAGACAGAGGAACAACAACCAGAGCAACAGACTGAACAACCGCCTTTGGAGTCGACTGCTGATGAAGTATATCAAGCCAAACAATCAAAAGAGGAATTAAATAAATCTGAATAATCGAATTTTTCTTTGTAATTTGTGTTTTTGTGGAAGGGGGAATTGAATATATTTTGCCAATCAGACTGAACAATTGAACTGTAATAAACTTGGTAAATAAGAAAAACATATTTGGTGTGTTAGTGAGTGTGATCTGTTGTATAGAAAAATTATCAAATTGGTTCGATTAAAAGTAAATATATATTTGCGTGATGTTAATTAGTAACGTTTTTTACTTTCGAATGATGTGCCTATAAGTTTAATCGGTTAATTAAAATCGGTAAATAACGGGTTTATTATCTGAAAAATAGGTTTAAAAAATTTCGGTTTCGTATCTGTCATCTGCGAATGATATTTGAGATTAATTTATTGGAAATAATGTAAAATTTTATCGAAAAGATCGGATAAAAGACGAAGAAAACATAAGTATATAGATTTCATGTGTTTGAGGACCTTTGCGATGTGGTCCTTATGATCAAAATTTTGGTATAATATTAGGAGGTCAAAACGTATTGATTAATTTTCAAGAAAATAAGGACGAAAGCTACATATTATGTCTTTGTGCATATGTTTGTAACAGACAAAAATAATCGAGATTTTGAGAATATGCATAGAATCACTTTCGGAGTCGATTTATGCATGTCCGTCTGTCCGTCCGTCCGTCCATGTATTTTTGTTAACAAAGTGCAGGTCGCATTTATGATCCGATTTTGATGAAATTTGGCACAGGTCACTTATTTGGCCCAAGGACGAACCCTATTGAAATTGGAAAAAATCGGTTCAGATTTAGATATAGCTTCCATATATATTTTCGTCTGATTTTGAGGTAAATGGTGTACCAAAGTACCTATATATCTTTCGATTTGCACGAATTATGTTTTGAATGATGTGTGCTAAGTTTCGTGAAAATCGGTTCAGATTTAGATATAGCTCCCATATGTAGTTTCGCCCGATTTTAGGTAAATGGTGCACCAATGTCCATATATAGTTTCACCCGATTTTAGGTAAATGGTCTACCAAATTCCGTATATATCTTTCGATTTGCACGAAATTTGGTATGGCGTATTCAATTAATTCTAGAATAACGTGTGCTAAGTTTCGTGAAAATCGGTTCAGATTTAGATATAGCTTCCATATATAGTTTCGCCCGATTTTGGGTAAGTTGTGCACCAAAGTCCCTATATACCTTTCGATTTGCATGAAATTTGGTATAGCGTATTGAATTATGTCTAGAATTATGTGTGCTAAGTTTCGTGAAAATCGGTTCATATTTAGATATAGCTCCCATATATAGTTTCACCCGATTTTAGGTAAATGGTCTACCAAAGTCCCTATATATCTTTCGATTTGCACGAAATTTGGTATGGCGTATTGAATTAATTGAATATTGAATTAATTAATATAGCTTCCATATATAGTTTCGCCCGATTTTAGGTAAGTGGTCCCTATATACCTTTCGATTTCCATGAAATTTGGTATAGCGTATTGAATTATGTCTAGAATTATGTGTGCTAAGTTTCGTGAAAATCGGTTCAGATTTAGATATAGCTTCCATATATAGTTTCTCCCGATTTTAGGTAAGTGGTGCACCAAAGTCCCTGCTAATATTTTTATTGGCATGCATTTTGGTATAGCGTACTAAATTAAGTCTTGAATGATGTCTGCTAAGTTTCGTGAAAATCGGCTTAGATTTAGATATAGGTTCCATACATAGTTTCGTCCGATTTTAGGTAAATAGTGCACCAAAGTCTCTGAAAACCATTCGATTTGCACGAATTTAGAATCTTGAAATTTCGGATAAGGGTCACACTTGGTCCAAAAGTGTCAGCTAGGCCTGGATTTTTGGAAATTCGTACTAGATCGGCATTAAAAGTACTAAATGTGGTACCATTTTTATTTGGCGAACGGGTAGAGCTAGAACTCTTGAATTTGAAATGAAGTTCACGGGAGTGTAGAATACATGTATCAAAGATCTGAGAATTTGAAATTTGAAATGCGAATTAAGGTTGAGAATTGGGATCGATATAAGGAAGTTGTGTTGAGAGTGTGCACTCATGTATACGAAAAGTACCAAACAGTACTAAATTTGGTAAAATGTTAATTTGGAGAAACTGATTGAACTGGAATCCTAAAATTTGAAATTAACATTACCGTCGAAGTGTAGGATTGGTACATGTAGGTAGTTTTGGAAAATTGTACTCATGTGTACGATAAATACTAAATGGTACTATATATGGTACAATTTTGATTTTGTGTAAACCGATAGAGCTGGAACCCTGAAATTTAGAAATAATATTACTACTGCAATGTAGAATTTAGGTATGTTAGTAGCTTGGGAAATTCGTACTTATGTGTTCTAAATTTGGTACAATTAGAATTTTGGGTGAGTCAGTAGAGCTGGAATCCTAAAAGTGGAAGTTGGGATCACTGCTGGGGTGTAGGATTGCGATATGTAGGAAGTTTTAGAAATTTCTACTAATATGTAAAAGATTTGGTACAATTTGGATTTGGGTTAACCCAGAGCTAGAATACTGAAATTTGGTTTTATGATGACTGTTGGGGTACGTAGGAAGTTTTGAAATGTTCTACTAATGTATACTAAATGGTTCTAAATTTCGTACAATTTGGATTTAGGTGAACCGATAGAGCGTAGAATTTAGGTATGTGAATAATTTTGGAAATTTGTACTTAGGTGTACTAAATGGTGAACTAACTGAGCTCGAAAACTGAAATTAAGATTACTTTTGGAGTGTAGAATTGTGGTATGTGTGACGTTTTTAAATTCTTACTTATGTATAAATTTTGTACAATTTGATTTTTAAGTGAGCCGATAGAGCTAGAATCTTAAAATTTGGAGTTATTATGATATCTGGATTTAGAGTGAAACGACAGAGCTGGTATCCTGTAATTGGGTAATAAGATTTAATAATAGCAATGGGAATTGGTACTGCTGCAATTCTGAAATTTGGGATTAAGATTACGTTATATTGGAAATTTTCTAAATTCGTACTTATGATTGATTGAATGTATACTAACTGATACTAAATTTGGAATTGGGTGAACCTATTATTGAAATTTGGAAGTTTTTCTTTTTTTTTTTTTTTGCAAATAAGTATTACAAGTGTACGAAGGGTAATAAATGATACCAACGTATATAGTATAAATCTAGATTTCTGTTGCAGTCAGAATTGATGTGTAGTCTTGAGGTATGGATGTAGAATTGAAAATACGTAATATAAGAGAACATAGTTACTAAATGGTAATACAATTTTAAATATGGTCTGTATTGTTTATTAACCCTTTGTGGCCCAATGTTGCCCACACGCAACAAAATGTTTCAGAGCTTATATTTAAAACGCGGTCAGTAGATACATATTTTTTGGATTTCATATGTGAAGACCTAATTATGGACGAGATCTATCACAAGAAAAATTTAAAAAGTTCAACTTTTTGGTAAAGTTATGAGCTTTTTAATATAGAGAAGAGGGCAAAAATGTGTACAGTACTAATTTGTGTACACAGTCCATTTTTCCATTATTTAAATCGCTTCGTATTCGAAATGTACGAATTCAGCCATCAGAATTATTTTTGATTCTTGTAAAACAGAATATTAAGAATAATTTAAAATAATTTTTTCGTCGATTTTGCATTTGGTTTTCTTGATATTGGGCTTTTATTTTTCGGAAAGAATGTACTGTATCTCCCGAATGCAAGGTTGTAGCGATGTCAAATTTTGTCCATATCCTATCTAGGATAGTTGCATTAAATCTGTGAACAGAAAATTGTTCTATGAATACGGAAAAAAAATTCGGGGCTCAAAGGGTTAAATAATTCCCACATTCGTTAACGAGTAGCAGGCATATGCTAGTTATTTTTATAACATTTTAGATTCCGACTTTGAAGAAGGGATATTTTAAGAATATCGATGAGATTTTGAGAAGTGCTTCGAATCATTCTCGGGTCCCATTGGTGAGAATCAGCCAAATTTAGCTTATATAAAGTATATTGAGTTCTGTTATGATGGAGCACTTTAAAATTGTAGTATTTTTACGATTTTTGGCGTAATCTTCAACTGTGTGCTATAATTGGTAAACTTCTTACTAAAATTTTGAAAATCGCCCACTTTTGTGTGTGGCCTGTATTTCTTTTATATATTTTATAAATGGATATATTGATTTCGCAATGGAATAACGGTAATGTGAAATTTTGGGTTCTCAATTGGTAGAATTTGAATATTTTCTGAGGATATCATTTCTGAGATACTACTATACTTTTTATACCCTTCACCACACTGTGGTACAGAGTATTATGTCTTTGTGCATATGTTGGTAACAGGCAAAAGGAAACGAGATAGACACATGGTTCCTTTTGAGAATATGCATAGAATCACTTTCTGAGTCGATTTACGCATGTCCACCTGTCCGTCCGTCCATGTATTTTTGTGAACAAAGTGCAGGTCGCATTTTTGATCCAATTTGGATGAAATTTGACACAGGTCACTTACTTGGCCCAAGGACGAACCTTATTGAAATTGGGAAAAATAGGTTCAGATTTAGATATAGCTCCCATATATATTTTCGTCCGATTTAAGGTAAATGGTGCACCAAAATCCCTATATATCATTCGATTTGCACTAAATTTGGCACACCGTAATGAATTAGGCCTGGAATGGTGTGTGTTAAGTTTCGTGAAAATCGGTTCAGAATTAGATATAACTCCCATATATATTTTCGTCCGATTTTATGTAAATGGTGCACCAAAGTCCCTATATATCTCTCGATTTGCACGAAATTCGGCAAAGCGTTATGAATTAGGTCTAGAATGATGTGTGTTAAGTTTCCTGAAAATCGGTTCAGATTTAGATATAGCTCCCATATATATTTTCGTCCGATTTTATGTAAATTGTCCACCAAAGTCCCTATATATCTTTCGATTGGCACGAAATTTGGCACAGCGTAATGAATTAGGCCTAGAATGGTGTGTGTTATGTTTCCTGAAAATCGGTTCAAATTTAGATATAGCTCCCATATATATTTTCTTACGATTTAATGTAAACGGTGTACCAAAGTCCCTTAATATCATTCGGCTTGCACTAAATTCGGTACAGCGTAATGAATTAGGTGTAGAATGATGTGTGTTAAGTTTCCTGAAATCGGTTCAAATTTAGATATAGCTTCTATATCTGACCAAATCAAAAATTTAGTAGCGGTTGCAGAATGAAATGTTTATGGATCCAATTTTATTTTACTGGTCCTTTAAAAATGCGACGTCTGTTAGGATTCATCTGTTGAATAGACCCAAAGTGGTGAAGGGTATCATATAGTCGGCCCCGTCCGACTTTACTACTTTCCTTACTGGTTTTTTATATTTTTTTTATAATTTGATATATTGATTTAGCAATGGAGTAACGGTAATGTGAAATTTTGGGTTCTCAATTGGTAGAATTGGAATATTTTCTACCCATTGAGAACGCAAAATTTCACATAGTTAATATTGGTATAAAAAATAAAATTGGTATAGTAAACATAAAAAAGTAAATTTTAATATTTTGCCAAAACGTGGTTTGAGGATACAATTTCTGAGGTACTACAATACTTTTTAAATTCGTGTACTCTCCACAATGAGATTGACATTGAAAATACCTAAAATGGTCAGTACAATTATGGGATATAGTTGTTAATACCATATCAAATATTTCGATCGTAAACAAGTGGTTTTTCTATTTTTGGGATTTTCTACACGTTTTCAAAGCAAATAACAAAATTAACTCCATATTTGCAGAATTTATGAGACAAAAATTTTAATTAAAACCTTTATTTTTCTTGAACAATATTTAGTTTTAAAATATTAATAATTATATACATTGTATTGTAAATGGCAATTTATATTTCACAAAAAAAGAAACAAATAACGCTAACAAAAATTCAATTTCAAAATTAATTAAAAGTCCTTTGGCGTTAGGACATACAAAACATTATTAACAAAATTCAATAAGATATTGCCACACTTGTAATTGGAAATTTGAACTACTTTTGATTGGCTCCAATTTAAAGCGCATGACCTGAACTAGTGAATATATTAAAACCTATATATTTATTTCTTTTTTGTTTCACCTATAAATTAATGCTCATTTATTTTTATAGGTTGTTGTTTTATTTTTTTTTTTTTTTTTGTAACAAATGCAGATCAAATTACATCAACTAGCCTATCAACTTCACACTGCCGTAAGATTATGATATTTGGCTTGGCAGCTGCTCTTGTCTATTTCACACAAAACGCCTACTCAAAATATTCAATTGGCCAATTTGTCGAAAAAAAATAAATGCCTGACCATGTTAAAATAACAGAAATGTATAAAAGACCACCACCACTCCACAAAGCGAACAAATGAACTTGCATTTAACAAAGTTCAGAGGTTAATTATAGATGAAAATAAAATTTTGGCAATTCAAATTATATCCTTGATTTTTCGTAAATGTTTTCAATGTGATGGTATAGAAATAAGAGGAACAAATGGAATGTTTTTATGCAGCTGAAAATTTAGAAACAAATGTAAAATTATGAATTCTTAGTATATTCTTGGACCCAAATGGATATAAAAGTGAACGAAAAGTACTAAAATGTACTATTAGTCTGTGGTAGTGATACAGCGGTAGTTCTGACAATAAAAAACCAAATGGAAAACACAATATAGTAGGTAGGTGTGTGAATGGAAATTTTTAAATGGTACTAAAATTGGTATTAAGTTATTGACCTCTAATATACATAGAATAAAATTCGGCTAGGAGCTTCAGTATACCGAAAAAGGTTGGGGACGGTTATAAAGGACGATGTTAAAATGGGGACCTGAATTCATAATTTTCTGCAAAGAAATGTTTCTCTCTCCAAAAAAAAAACATAAATTTCTTTTGAAAAATACGTCTAAGGCCACTACAATTCATTAAAATGTAATAAAAATCCATAAACATACCATTCTGAAATCTATAAAAAACACTGCATGTCAATAGGGTAGACTTGGATTTATTAGTGTAACATTTGTATGAAATCCAGGAAAATAATGTAAATCTGAACCGATTTCAACATAGCTTCACAGACATCAAACTGGACTTAATTCAATACGCTTTGCAAAATTTCGTCTCAATCGGGAAAACCTTGGGAGTTTGGTGCACCATTTACATAAAATAGGACGAAACTACATATGGAAGCTACATCAAAATCTGAACTAATTTTTAGAATTGATAAGACTAAATGCTTATTTTCCGTTTTGAGTTCATATGATTAACGAGTAAAAACGTCGTTAAGATCCGCCGGACCGATTTTTTTACACTCCAACAAGTGGTGCATTCCACTCTTAGTCTAAAAGTATCAGATAAGGATGGGTTTTTCGTAATAGAAAGGTACGAAAAGTACTAAATGTGGTACAATTAGTATTTGGCGAACCGGTGCAGCAAGAACTCCGGAATATATCTTTCGATTTGCATGAAATTTTGAATTGGGCCCAGAATGATGTGTGCTAAGTTTCGAGAAAATCGAGTCAGATTTAGATACATATTTTCGTCCGATTTTATGTTAATGGAGCACCAAAGCCCCTATATATAAGTGGCCTTAAAATCGGTTCAGATTTAGATGTAGCTTAGCTTCCATATATAATTTCGACCTATTCATGTTTATTGATATTACATTTTGCTTTAAGGGAACCCCCATTCTCGATTTTAATTTTTCAAGATTTTCAATGGGCTGGTAAACTAATACCAATGCTTGTTAAGGTATGTAACTTTAAAAGAGAAGAAAAATAATTGACAAAAAATTTTTGTTATTGTTTTGTTGTTGTTTTTTGTAATTAAAGAAAAGTCCTTATTTTTGATGGCGGGCATGATAACTCCTCCTAATGGTGTTAGAAAGAGTACATGTATGGATCTCGTATGAACTAGGATTATTGACTTCGCTCCAAAATTAACAAAATGGCGGAACTTTGAAAAAATATTTTTTAAAAATCGCCGATTTTTGACCAAAAACCAAGTTAAAAAACCAGTAAGGAAAGTAGTAAAGTCGGACGGGGCCGACTGTATGATACCCTTCACCACTTTGGGTATATTCAACAGATGAATCCTAGCAGACGTCGCATTTTTAAAGGACCATAAAATGAAAGTGGATCCATAAACATGTCACTCTGGAACCGATACTAAATTTTTCATTTGGTCAGATATAGAAGCTATATCTAAATCTGAACCGATTTTCAGGAAACTTAACACACATCATTTTAGACTTAATTCAGTACGCTGTGCCAAATTTCATGCAAATCGAAAGATATATAGGAGCTTTGGTGGACCATTTACATTAAATCGGACGAAAATATATATGGGAGCTATATCTAAATCTGAACCGATTTTCAGGAAACTTTTCATACATCATTCTATACCTAATTCATTACGCTGTGCCAAATTTCGAGCAAATCGATAGTTATATAGGGACTTTGGTGCACCATTTACATTAAAACGGACGATATATGGGAAATATATATGGGAGCTATATCTAAATCTGAATCGATTTTTCCCAATTCCAATAGAGTTCGTCCTTGGGCCAAATAAGTGACCTATGTCAAATTTCATCCAAATCGTATAATAAATGCGACCTGCACAGAAAAAAAAATTGTAACCATTTGATAAAAAAATTCAAAAATCCAATTAAAATTTGATTGATTTTTCGCCGATAAAAATAATGTTCATATTTACAATCGCCGATAAAAAAATTGTAATCCCATTCGAAAATATTTTGATAAAGCAATTCTCATATATACTAAAAATTTTGTTGAATTTTATTTTGTTAATCGATAAAATATTTTTCATATTGACAATCTTGTTTATCAAATTATTATTCTTATTTCAAATTAAATTTCTTGTAGTACGATACAAAACCTTTTAAACAGCAATTGCCGATTTTTACCCTTATTATTACAGCTCTCCCACAAAAATACCTCCAAATTTTCAGTATTTTAACGGCTTTAAACTAAATGTGTAGCTCTATACCGAATAAAAACTTATATTTGTTATCCATCTTTTACAATCTATTCAACAAAGTACTTTGTAATAACGTAATAAAAAATAATATGACATATTACAAAAAAAATTATTAAAAATTGTCCAACAAATTTAATAATTTTTTTGGTCAAACTCGTTTGTTGATGGTTTTTTTTTTGTGAATTGTTGGTGTTTGATAAACATTTCCGACTACGTTTGAAATATGTTATCGACATCTTTTTGTCGAACGTTGATGAAGCTTTTAATCAAAAATTTCGAGGTGGCTTTTTTTCTGTGTGTACTTTGTTCACAAAAATACATGGACGGACGGACATGAGTAAATCGACTCAGAAAGTGATTCTATGCATATTCTCAAAAGGAACCATGTGTCTATCTCGTTTCCTTTTGCCTGTTACAAACATATGCACAAATACATAATACCCTGTATCACAGTGTGGTGAAGGGTATAATAAGGAAGATCTTCACCGATTGGCTTTATCACAGCTTTTAATCAAAAATTTCGAGGTGGCTTTTTTTCTGTGTGTACTTTGTTCACAAAAATACATGGACGGACGGACATGCGTAAATCGACTCAGAAAGTGATTCTATGCATATTCTCAAAAGGAACCATGTGTCTATCTCGTTTCCTTTTGCCTGTTACAAACATATGCACAAATACATAATACCCTGTATCACAGTGTGGTGAAGGGTATAATAAGGAAGATCTTCACCGATTGGCTTTATCCTAGTTCATACGATAGCTATATACTCACAGGGAAACGTGTAAAAATTTGAAATCGATTGGGTCATTAGTTTTTGAGTTATCGTGCCCGCCATTCTGTTTAGAGAAAACGCGTTTAAAGTTTGAGAGGCCCTTCAGCCGTCACTTGATGCTGACACAATAGATCGGCTATATCTTCAAGAGTTCTTGAGATTTTCACTTGAAATTTTGTAGGGACATTCTTGAATTAGTGTAGATTCGAATTAAGTCGACAAAATTGTTGACCCCGAGAATGGGGGGGTCCCCTTAAATCTATTTACAAAATTTAGAATAGGTTGCAGAATGGCATGTGTTGTGATTTATGTTTATATTTAAGTTCGTTCAATTTCATGTCAATGTTCCTTCGAATATATCCAAAGTAGTGAAGGGTATCACATATTCGGCCCTGTCAGACTTTAGTACATTCCTTACTGTTTTCTTTTTTTTTTAATTTTGATTTGTGTGAACCGATAGAGCTGTAACATAACTGTTGGAGTGTAAGAATAGTTTTGGAAAATTTTACTTATGCACAGAAAAACCAGTAAGGAAAGTAGTAAAGTCGGACGGGGCCGACTACATGATACCCTTCACCACTATGGATATATTAAACAGGACTATAACATAAAATTGGATGAAAAAAAATGTGATATTTATCTAATATTTACCTAGATCTATCCATAAAGTATGTCAATGGACTTCAAACAAATATAAATAGGTCATCCGTTGGGCTATGTCTGCACTTCTAGAAAACGCAACTACGTAATTCTATGCTCAATTTTGTAAGTTGTGCAAAATTTGATGTCAATCTGACTAACATGAGGAGTTTGATGCCCAATTTACTTGAAATCGGGCGAAAATATATATGGAAGCTCTATCCAAATATTGAGCGATTTCAAACAATCTTGTCACAGGTTAGGTTATACTAATTTCAGAACGTTTTGTTCCTATTGGTTCCTTAGAACGTCAATTACTTAAAATCAATCTATAATAAAAGGGAGCTATATCTAAATATGGACCGATTTTCACGAAACTTGGCAGACATCATTCTAGGCTCAATTAAGTACGTTATGCCAAATTTCGTGCAAATCGAAGGATATATAGGGACTTTGGTGCACCATTTACATGAAATCGGACGAAACTATATATGGGAGCTATATCTAAATCTTAACCTATTTTCACGAAACTTGGCAGACATCATTCTAGACTCAATTCAGTACGTTATGCCAAAATTCGTGCAAATCGAAAGATATTTAGCGACTTTGGTGCACAATTTATATGAAATCGGACGAAACAATATATGGGAGCTATATCTAAATCTGAACCGATTTTACCCAAACTTGGCAGACATCACTCTAGACTTAATTCAGTACGTTATGCCAAATTTCGTGCAAATCAAAAGATATATAGGGACTTTGGGCACCATTTACATGAAATCGGACGAAACTATATACGGGAGCTATATCTAAATCTGGACCGATTTTCACGAAACTTGACAGACATCATTCTAGGCCTAAATGATTAGGCTGTACAAAATTTCGTGCAAATCGAAAGATATATACGGACTTTGGGGCACCATTTACATGAAATCGGACGAAACTATATATGGGAGCTATATCTAAATCTGGACCGATTTTCTCCAAACTTGGCATACATCACTCTAGGCTTAATTCAGCACGTTATACCAAATTTCGTGTAAATCAAAAGATATATAGGGACTTTGGGGCACCATTTACATGAAATCGGACGAAACTATATATGGGAGCTATATCTAAATCTGGACCGATTTTCACGAAACTTTGCAGACATCATTCTAGACCTAAATGATTAGGCTGTGCCAAATTTCGTGCAAATCGAAAGATCTATAGGGACCGTTTACATTAAATCGGTTAAATATATATATGGGAGCTATATCTAAATCTGAACCGATTTTTCCCAATTTCAATAGGGTTCGTCCTTGGGCCGAATAAGTGACCTATGCCAAATTTCATCCAATTCGGATCATAAATGCGACCTGTACTTTGTTTACAATTTAACATGGACAGACAGACGGACAGACGGACAGACGGACAGACGGACGGACGGACGGACGGACATGCATAAATCGACTTAGAAAGTGATTCTATGCATATTCTCAAAAGGAACCATGTATCTATCTCGTTTCCTTTTGCCTGTTACAAACATATGCACAAAGACATAATACCCTGTACCACAGTGTGGTGAAGGGTATAAAAAGCCACCCCGAAATTTTTGATTAAAATCTTCATCAGCGTTCGACAAAAAGATGTCGATAACATATTTCAAACGTAGTCGGAAATGTTTATCAAACACCAACAATTCACAAAAAAAACCATCAACAAACGAGTTTGACCAAAAAAATTATTAAATTTGTTGGACAATTTTTAATAATTTTTTTGTAATATGCCATATTATTTTTTTTAGTACGTTATTACAAAGTACTTTGTTGAATAGATTGTAAAAGATGGATAACAAATATAAGTTTTTATTCGGTATAGAGCTACACATTTAGTTTAAAGCCGTTAAAATACTGAAAATTTGGAAGTATTTTTGTGGGAGAGCTGTAATAATAAGGGTAAAAATCGGCAATTGCTGAAATAAATTGAAATTTGAAATAATAATAATTTGATAAACAAGATTGTCAATATGAAAAATATTTTATCGATTAACAAAATAAAATTCAACAAAATTTTTAGTATATATGAGAATTGCTTTATCAAAATATTTTCGAATGGGATTACAATTTTTTTTATCGGCGATTGTAAATATGAACATTATTTTTATCGGCGAAAAATCAATCAAATTTTAATTAGATTTTTGAATTTTTTATCAAATGGTTACAATTTTTTTTCTGTGTGGGTACAAAATGGTTCTAAATTTTGTACAATTTGAATTTGAAACCTATAAAGGTGGAATCCTGAAGTTTGGAGGTAGGATCACTGTTTGGGTGTAGGATTAGAATATGTAGGAAGTTTTGGACATTTTTAATAATATGTACTAAATTTTGAATATCTCGGATGAACCGGTGAAGCTGGAATCCAGGAAATGGGAAATATGATTTCTATTGGATTTATATTTATGTGATCTGTATGGTATTAAATTTGGTCAGATTAAGATTAGTGAACCCTTAGAACTCGAATCATGAAATTTGGAATTAGTTTTGGAAAAAAAGTACTACAAGACTACGAAAGGTAATTAACCAAAATAAGTATAGAGCTAGATTTCAGTCAAAATGGGTGTGCAGTGCTGAGATCCGTTTTAGGAATACGGTCTATAAGACATCAATATTATCTGTGAAAACAAAATAATATATTAGGAAACATACGCTAACGAAATAGCGGGCACATGTTAGTGAACGTGCACAAATTCCGCAAACTACCAACATTTATGATATATATTCAACAAGTGGTACAATATTGATAATTTTTAGTAGGAACATTTTCTACCCACCGTTATATGGATGTTATTCATATTTAATAATTCTAAAGTGGGTTTTGCGTAAAATTTATTAATAAAAGGGACAATCCCATTCATTCTCTGAGACAGGTACTCTTTAAAGTACAAGTATACTGTATCATGTAATATTTGACATGACAATTACAATTACCCTTCACCACACTGTGGTACAGGGTACTATGTCTTTGTGCATATGTTTGTAACAGGCAAAAGAAAACGAGATAGGCACATGGTTTCTTTTGAGAATACGCATAGAATCACTTTCTAAGTCGGATTATGTATGTCCGTCCGTCCGTCAGTCTGTCTGTCGATGTTAAATTGTAAACAATGTACAGATCGCATTTATGATCCGATTTGGATGAAATTTGGCATAGGTCACTTATTCGGTCCAAGGACGAACCCTATTGAAATTGGAAAAAATCGGTTCAGATTTAGATATAGCTCCCATATATTTTTCCGATATAATGTAAACGGTTCCTATATATATTTCGATTTGCACGAAATCTGATACAGCCTAATGATTTAGGTCTGGAATGATGTGTGTTAGGTTTCCTGAAAATCGGTTCAGATTTAGATATACCTCCCATATATATTTTCGTCCGATTTAATGTAAATGGTGCACCGAAGTCCCTATATATCTTTCGATTTGCACAAAATTTGGTACAGCGTAAAGAATTAGGTCTAGAATGATTTGTGTCAAGTTTCTTGAAAATCGGATCAGATTTGGATATAGCGCCCATATATATTTTCTTCCGATTTAAGGTAAATGGTGAACCAAAGTCTCTATATATATGATTCGATTTGCGCGAAATTTTGCATTGGTCTAGAATGATGTGTGTTTAGTTTCGCAAAAATCGGTTTAGATTTGGGTATAGCTCCCATATATATTTTCTACGGGTTTAATGTAGCTCCTATCTATATTTTCTTCCGATGTTATGTAAATTGTGCACAAAAGACCCAAATTTGTCCGATAGCCAAGCAATTTTGTACAATGAACTGTAGTTAATATAAATTAATCTCTGGTAAGTCTCGTTGAAATTTGTTCACATTTAGATATAGCTTCTACATATATATATATATATATATATATATTCGTCCGATTTTACACAAAATTTTGCACAACTTTCAGAAGTTATTATAACATAGAAAATAGATATAAATTCTACACTAAACTCCCCAGGTGGGCCCGATTCACACAACATTTTGCACAACGTACTGAAGATAATATAACATAATTGTGGCAAGTTTTGTTGAAATCGGTTCAGATTTAGATATAGTTCTTCCGATTTTAATTAAATGGTGCACAAAAGACCCAAAGTTAGGCCGTTTGCTACAGAATTTTGCACAACGTACTCAAATGTATATTGCCTAACGTTTGCAATATTTTGTAGGAATCTTTTCGGATTTAGATATAGCTCCCATATAAAGTATCGTCCGATTTTAGTTAAATGGTACACCAAAGACCCAGTCTTAACATAACATTTTGCACAGCATACTGAAGTTAATATAACCTAGCATGTGGAAAGTTTGGTTGAAATCGGTTCAAATTTTGATAGAGCTAACATATATATTCTCCCGATTTTAAGTAAATGTTCCACCAAGAACTCGAAATGTGGCCGATATGCATAAAACATACTGAAATTTCTATAACCTAACCTGTGACAAGTTTCGATGAAATAGGATTATATATCAATATAGCTTTTATATATATTTTCGTCCGATTTTAAGTAAATGGTGCACCAAATTTCTCATTTTTATCAGATAGTTATCCAAATAATCAGCGGGTGTCCGATTGATATTTGCTCTAAATTGATTTACAATGTTACAATAATGTTGGTGAGGGATATCATACAGTCGGCCCCGGTCGACTTTACTACTTTCCTTACTGGTTTCTATTAGTCAAAATTCAATCCACAGTGTATAAAAAAATCGAAATATTAAATGGCGCCTGTTAACAACATAAAAAACATTTACAAAATTATATGTTTACATGTCATTATATGTTTCACGTCATTTTTCTGAGTTTATTTCCAATGTGATTAATTGTACCAACTGCCATAACATTTGAATACACCGACTAATAGTATTAATTGGCGTCTGATATATGAACAAGTAACAAAAAGCGTTGGGAAAATTATGTTCAAAATTATGTTTTTTTAAATAAATGATTTTTAAAATTGTCTTGTTTTGAAAATTACTCAATTTATAGGCGTCATCAATAAATATATATATATATGGAGATTATATAAGTATATGCAACAGAAAATTTATATTGAAATATTGTCTGGTTTCGAGAATGGAATAGTTCTATAACCATTACATATATAATAATAATGCAAAATATTCGTATACATCACAATAATAATAACACAGCATTATAACATTATTATACTTGTAACCTTAAGTTGTCCATTGGTAGTACTTAAGTAACATCAGTTAAGTGTTCGGTAATGGCATGACGAAGAAAAATTAAATTGCTTAAGTTGTACCGGAACATAGATATGAACATTTGATTTAGAATTACGATTACAAACGTGAATGCCTTGCAAAACGAACAATGGTTTCTACATCGCCAGAGCATAGGCTAATTAACAGCAGCATGGCGATGATGAGGTCTAGCTAAGTAAAACTAAGAAATGACAAAATGTGAGAATGTGAAAAAATATTATGTTTGTTACTAGTATTCCCAGGCAAATAGGTATTCAAATTAATTTGCTAAAATCACAAAATATGTATGTATAGTTTGACTTCATTCATAAACATTAGATATTTAACATTTCAATTTGTACATTTGAAATTAAATGAAAAGGGACAAATTCAAGCGAAGTCGACACTGTTTGATGCTACACCAAGAATAAAGTTACGAGAGCTGTTCGGAAACTTCTTAGCCTATCAACGAAAGAGAATAGTTATTTTTTTTTTATTTTTAAAATATTTTTATTTTTTAATATATGGTATGTTCCATTATTATATCCTTCACCACTCTGTGGTACAGGGTATTATGTCTTTGTGCATATGTATGTAACAGGCAAAAGGAAACAAGATAGACACATGATACCTTTTGAGAATATGCTTAGAATCACTTTCTGAGTCGATTTATGCATGTCCGTCCGTCTGTCTGTCGATGTTAAATTGTAAACAAAGTACAGGTCGCATTTATAATCCGAATTGGATGAAATTTGGCATAGGTCACTTATTTGGCCCAAGGACGAATTGAAATTGGGAAAAATCGGTTCAGATTTAGATATAGCTCCCATATATATTTTCGTCCGATTTAATGTAAACGGTCGATTAGCAAGAAATTTGGTACTGCGTAATGAATTAGGTCTAGAATGATGTGTGTCAAGTTTCCTGAAAATCGGTTCAGATTTGGATATAGCTCCCATATATATTTTCGTCCGATTTAAGGTAAATGGTGTCCCTATATCTTTCGATTTGCACGAAATTTGGCACATCGTAATGAATTAGGTCTTGAATGATGTGTGTCAAGTTTCAAGAAAATCTGTTCAGATTTGGATATAGCTCCCACATATATTTTCGTCCGATTTAAGGTAAATTGTGTACCAAAGTCCCTATATATCCTTCGATTTGCACGAAATTTGGCATAGCGTAATGAATTAGGTCTAGAATGATGTGTGTCAAGTTTCCCGAAAATCGGTTCAGATTTAGATATAGCTCCCACATATAGATTATATTTTTATCAACGCGGCGTACTGAATAACGTGTATCAATTTTGCTATAAGTCGTTTTTCATAAATTTTTCCCATGTTACACAGACGGCTCTAAATCTGCTCTGATGAAATTAATGTTTGGATAGGTTGGAGAAATAGGGAACATATACATGCAATTGTTAGGATACCTATGTACAATATACCCAAAGTGGTGAAGGGTATCATATAGTCGGCCCAGTCCGACTTTACTACTTTCCTTACTGGTTTTTTTAATAGTAAAAGGCTAGTAAAAGGGAAACATTTCAAACTCGCTCTCACAGTACAAAATAATTTGAAAATTTGAAAAGGAACGCAAATATATTAAATATGCCA